>NC_083569.1:74754648-75054648 GCF_027579695.1 Neoarius graeffei | reverse complement strand
AAGAAGGTCCGGGTTCAAGCCCAGCAGCCAGCGAGGGCCTTTCTGTGTGGAGTTTGCATGTTCTCCCCGTGTCCGTGTGGGTTTCCTCCGGGTGCTCCGGTTTCCCCCACAGTCCAAAGACATGCAGGTTAGGTTAACTGGTGACTCTAAATTGACCGTAGGTGTGAATGTGAGTGTGAATGGTTGTCTGTGTCTATGTGTCAGCCCTGTGATGACCTGGCGACTTGTCCAGGGTGTACCCCACCTTTTGCCCGTAGTCAGCTGGGATAGGCTCCAGCTTGCCTGCGACCCTGTAGAACAGGATAAAGCGGCTGGAGATAATGAGATGAGATGAAATTTTGTCCCATCCCATCAGTCTCTCCAGCCCCTTTAAGATCCATCTGCCTCCAGGCACTGACTCAGTGGTCACTCGTCAAGTCATCCATAAAAGCATGAATCAGTGGTTGGCGTATCCTGGTCTTGGATTTGGGGCCTCTACACTCTGGTTCAGTGGATTACACCAGCATGTTCATCACCAGAGTGAACAGGATCACCAAAATGGTGCAGCCTGTGATGAGTCTCACCTCCAGTTTGTGCCACTCTGATGTAGTTGGCCCTACTGATTACTCTCAAGCTGAACCCACCATAATAGTCCATGATGTGGTCTTTTACTTAGGCTGGAACAAGGTGCCTCTCCAGTGTCTCCTGCAATAGCTTATGAGGCATCCAGCCATAGGCATTGTCCAGATCTAACAACAGCACCACCAGATCACTCTTGTTCTCCTTTGCTTCTCTGAGAAGCTGTGTGACCATGCCTGTAACAAACCCTGGGATGCCACCCTTCTGCACTGAGGTGTTGATGTATCCAATTTTGAGGAAGAAATCAGCCAGTTTCTTCACTAAAATGCTGAAGAAGATCTTTCCTTCAGCACTGAGCAATGAGATGATCCTGAACCAGTTGATGTTCTTGGAGTCCTCCTCTTTCAGAATCCACACTCCCTCTTCAAACCGCCACTGCTGTACTGGTTTTTCTTCTACTCCAGATGACCTTCAGGTTCTCCAGAGCCAGTATAGTAGTATAGGATAGTAGTGGCTGCTTCAGGTCAAAATCTTCTGCCGGCCCTGATACTCTTATCACTGCATTTTATTGCCCTAGAGCTTGGTCTCCGATGGGATTGCTGAAAGTGTCATGGAGGTGCTGGTTGACTTCCTCCTTCAAACAAGTCCACTACATTTCTGTCCTAGGAACTGCCTAGTGAACCCAAATGGGTTGTTAATGAAGGCAGTCTGCTTTCTAGCCCTCTCTCTCTGCCACTGCTTATGATGTTCAACTCTGCATAAAATAGGGCGCCTCTTTCTCAGCATGCGGCAAAGTTCCTCCAGTGGTGCATGCTCCGCTTCGCTAGCTTCCTTGTGCTGCTTCTTGAGGGATTTCGGTTCTTTCCTGAAATTGTGAATTTTTACTGCTCTCTGGTTGTTTGGTGTATGGTTTCTCACCTCTCCTTGCCTCTTCAATGCCAAACCTCTCAGCAGCCATGCTCACTATGATAGTTGTCATAGTTTGTAACCTCCTCTCCGCATCACCTTTGGAGGTTACTTGCAGCACCTTATCTACATCCTTGTCAAAATTTTGTCACTCTGTTTTGCCAGCTTGAGGCCACCTGATCCTTCTCTTTTTGGATTGCCTGACTAAAGAAACCGGTTGCACCACTTGGAGGCTCTGGGCTCTGATGTGCTTCTGGGCCCGGCTCCTCCTCTGTCCCACCAAGTGAGACACAATCACCTGTGCATTGTGATGCCTGCAACTTCTCCTTGCATTTCATCCTAGACTGATGGATCTTCAGGCATCTCTTGTTTTTACAGATCTTGTTGTACACTGCAAAAGATTGAAAACTGAATTTGAGGAGAAAATTACTTAATACTAGTGAAATTATCTTGCTGCATGGACAGATATTTTTACTTGATAAGACATCTTAGAATAAGTTGGTTGCAATCTAGAACTAGGTTTAATAATCTCAGAATTGGTGTCTTGTATTCTTCTAATAGGAAATGGTAGATCGTTTCAACTATTTTCAAGATATTTTCACTTGCTAAGATATTTTTTGCAGTTCACAAACACTCAATACTCAATGTATTTTTGTTCTCAAAAACAAAATTACACAGTGCAGATTGATTTACAGTTGGTATCTCGTGTTTCAGGTAGCATGTGTCTGTGTGTGGTTCCCTCCACGATTATTGGCACCCCTTGTCAAGATTAGTATCGGTTGAAAGAAAAAAAATCTGCTTTTTGGTGAAGTAACTTCATCTCACGGGGGGGTAGGGAATGAGGAAAAAAATCCAACCTTTAGTTGAAATGGTTATTCAGAGAAAAACAGATCCCTCACCAAGAAATAATTATTTTCAACTAAAAAGACAGGTACCACTATTATTGGCACCTCTGGAAATTATAGTGTACACAGTGTAATTAAAGCATGTTTCCCATTTAAATTGTACATTTTTAAGTTGATTGCAGTGTGTTGGAACTTTCAAGTTCTAATCCATGACTTCCTGATTAACTGGAATACAAGTATGAGGTGATTCAGAGGCCAAATTCACTTAATATGTTGACCTTCATAAGTCAAGGAATTGTTTTTTTTTTAATTGCTACATGCCTGAAAATGTCAATTTAGTAGACACCAACTGGAACTGTTACAAGTTTGCCTGGAAGAGAACCCGAATTTATTTTGCTCTTACATACAGTGAAGAGGATGGTAAGAGAAAAACAATCCCCAAGGATCACTGTTGGTGAATTACAAGAAAAAAATATATATAAAATCTTGAGGTTTCCAAGTCTCCAAAACCACCATCAGATGCCACCTCCATGACAAGAGATTATTTGGAAGGTAGGCCAGAAAAATGCCTTTTCTGTCAGGGAACCACAAATGAAAGCATCTGAAGTTTGTGAAACGCTAAAACAACTTTGACTGGAACCATGTTCTATGGTTTGATGTTACAAAAATGGAGTTTTTTGGCAATAAATACTCAAGGTGGGTTTGGTGTAAAAAGAAGGATGGCTATAATGAAAAGAACCTTATCCCAACTGTAAATTATGGTGGAAGTTCTGTGATGTTCTGGGGCTGTTTTTCCTCCAAAGGCCCTGGAAACCTTGTTAGAGTACATGGTATCATGGACTCCATGAAATACCAGGACATTTTAAATCAAAATCTGGCTGCCTCTGCCAGGAAACTAAAACTGGGTCATCACTGGATCATCCAGCAGGACAATGATCTGAAGACTATGTCACTGCAAAAATGGTTAGCTGACCACAGAATCAAGCTTCTGCCATGGCCACCTCAGTCCCCTGACCTGAACCCCACTGAAAATCTGTGGGGTGAGCTGAAGAGGAGAGTGCACAAGAGAGGGCCAAGGACCCTGGAAGATCTGGAGAGACTGTGTAAAGAGGAATGGTCTCCGATGCCCTGCTCTGTATCTCCAAACTTATAAAATGTTATCGGAGACTCAGTGCTGTTTTACTGGTAAAGGGAGGTTGTACAAAGTATTAAATGCAGGGGTACATGAGTTTTTGTTGAAAATGATTATTTCTTGATGAGGGATTTTGTTTTTCTCGCCCATAGTCAGCTGGGATAGGCTCCAGCTTCCCCACGACCCTACACATAAGTGGTTATGGATAATGGGATGGATTTGTTTTTCTCTGAATAAATTTATTTTAATTAAAGGTTGGATTTTTCATTTTTTCAGTGTGAGATGAAGCTACTTCACCAAAAGATAGATTTTTTTCCTAATCCTTTTGAATAATATTTACAAGAGGTGCCAATAATCATGGAGGGCTAGTGTGTGTGTGTGTGTGTATATATGTATGTATGTGTGTGTGTATATATATATATATATATATACACACAGGTAGTCGGCAACTTACGACCGATCGACTTTATGACCGTCTGGTTATGACTGGCAAGTGTTTCCCAGCTGAGCTAGCTGAGCATACGACAGTTTCCGCCCCAGCTCCTGGCAGCGCCCAGCATCCAGCCTCTCGCCGCGTACAACAGTTTCCGCCCCAGCTCCTGGTTTATGAAACGAGCAAATCCTCCTGCCAGCCCAAGCGCTGCAAGAGCTGATGATGATGGAGACAGCCCACAGCCAAGCACCAGTGATGCCAGCGGTCACTAAGTTTTGTATTTTGCTATGTTTTACATTTGTATTTTGGTATGTTTCAAACTAAAATGTTTTTCTATTTTTCACACCTGTATTTTGTATTTTTTGTTTTGCACATATTAAACGAATTGTATTGTACGCAGTGTAGTATGCAGTGTTTGACTTAAACCAAATAATGAGCCAAGGTAATGAAATAAGAAAATGTTGATAAAATAAGACTTTAAGATGATTACAATATCATTACACATCACAATATACTTACGTTCATTTAACATAGGCCGACTTATGACCAGATCTGTTTACGACCGGTCAGTCGTAACCAAATGCAGTCGTAAGTCGACGACTGCCTGTGTGTGTGTGTGTGTGTGTGTGTGTGTGTACTGAACCTTTAGATGTCCAGTGGCAAAACCTCAGGCTCAGACGCAATCCCTGCTGAAGTGTTCAAAGCAGCTGGACCATCCACCCTCTTATAGCTGACCACCCTCTTACAGCTGACCAACCTCTTCCATACTATGTGGAATGAAGGAAAAATTCCTGAAGACTTCAAAGATGCCAACATTGTCCACATCCACTAAAGGAAATGCAACTGTTGGCTTTGTGACAACCATAGAGAAATCTCCCTCTTGTTAATTGCCGGAAAGATACTGGCCCACGTCTTGCTCAACCATCTGCTGGGGCACTTAGAACAAGGTTTGCTACTAGAGAGCCAATGCAGCTTCCGTGCAGGCCAAGGAACTGTGGATATGATCTTTGCTGCTTGCCAACTACAGGAGAAATGCCAGGAGCAGCACGAGACCTTTTATACAACTTTTGTTGATCTAACAAAGGCTTTTGACACAGTCAGCAGGGAAGGCCTGTGGCAAATCATGGAGAAATTTGGCTGCCCTGACAAGTTCATCACCATAGTGCAACAGTTTCACAATGGCATGATGGCTCATGTTCTTGATGACAGAGAGATGTCTGATGCCTTCCCAGTAACAACTGGTGTCAAACAAGGCTGCGTACTGGCCCCCTGCTTTTCAGCATGATGTTTACAGCAATGCTAATGAATGCCTTTGACAGCGGCAGTCTGGGAATCCACATCAAGTACTGCATTGATGGCAAGCTGTTCAATCCCCGCCATGTTCAAGCTGTAACTAAAGTCAAGGAAACTGTTCTCAGGGACTTCCTCTTTGCAGATGTCTGCTCTCTTAATGCTGGAAACGAGCATGAGATGTAGCAGCTGATGGACCAGTTCTCAACAGCATGTAACAACTTTGGTCTGACGATCAGTACAAAGAAGACAGAGGTCATGCATCAGCCTGTCCCTGGAAGACTGTACTGGCAACCTCAAGTCTCTGTCAATGGACAAATCCTGCAGACTGTCAACAAGTTCACCTACCTTGGCAGTACATGCTCAAGAGCAGTTAACATTGATGAAGAGGTCAACAGCAGAATCTCCAAAGCCAGCACTGCCTTTGGTAGACTACGGAAGAACATACTGTATGGGATTGCAGGAGTATTAGCCGAGCAGTTGCTCTCACAACCCTACTCTATGCCTACGAGTCCTGGACTATCTACTGGAGACACGTGAGAACTCGATCACTTCCACATGAGATGCCTCCATAGCATCATGCACATCCAATGGCAAGAAATGATCCCAGATACTGGAGTGCTCCATTGGGCCAACATCCCAAGCCTCTTCACCCTCTTGAAAAAGGCACAGGTGAGATAGGCTGGGCATGTCCACCACATGCCTGACCACTGCAACCCAAAGCAACTGCTCTATGGTGAGTGCAGCAGGGGCAAGCGTTCATTTGGAGGACAAAAGAAGAGGTTCAAAGACTGTCTCAAATCATTAAAGGACCTTAACATTGATGTCAACACCTGGGAATTACTTGCCCAAAGTCGATCAAAGTGGCACAGCCTAATCCACACTGGTGCCCACAATGCTGAAAACAAAAGGACCACTGCTGCAGAGAACAAGTGTACAGCCCAGAAAATGGGAGATAACACTTCCCAGAGCACCACAGCCACCCACCTGTGTACAACATGTGGAAGAGCTTTCTGGGCCCACATTGGACTTGTTAGCCATCTGTGGACCCACCAGCCCCATCAATGAATCTAGGAGTCTATGGTCATCCTCAACAACGAGGGACGATCAACAACATGTATAATATTTCAATCCACATTCACTGGATATGAGCAATCGGGCACTCTGATTACCTACTCTACTACTTGGATATCAGCTCCAGCTCTTATACCGTGAGTAGCAAAAAACAAAATGGCAGAGTGTGTTGCTGAACCAACCGAGGATGAAATAAAAACTCTACTCAAAAACAAAACCCCAAAAAATACAAAAAAAGCAACAAAATATGGAATAAAAGTATTTGGTGGTAAGAACATAATTCCATCTATCTATCTATCTATCTATCTATAAGAATTATTATTACAGCATTTTTCACAATCTGTGTCTGTTATTTCACCGGTTTGTTTACATTCAAAGCGGAAATGGTTTTGTCGGATGTTTTGTATAAAGTTTTTATTTATCAAATTTGCAAAAAATAAAAATGCTGTTTCTCAAAATCCAGTGAATGGAATAAAACAGTTATTCCACTCAGGCCACATCCACACGACAACGGCAACGTGATGTTATTTAAAAAAAATATCGCCTCCAAATGGGCAACGATCAGTAGAAATCAGGTCCATATGGCAACGCAACGCTTGCTGAAAACGATGCAATACACATGCCACACCTCTAGGGGCGCTGTAAGACGGTCCCTTCGGACACACCAGAACAACCCATACGAAAAAGAACAGTAAAGAACTTAAGAGTTTACCACTGTCTTAGTAGTAAATCCTTATAAATATAAATAAATATATATGCCATGTATGATTTACTCCTGAAAGTGGCCCATTTTGCATTTTCCTCATACAAATTTTTTATGAAAATCTAGTATGTATGAAGTGAACATTGTGCATGGTTTTTACAGATAATGTGTATGATGAATTACACTGTCTTTGTATGCTTCATGTAATGTTTGTAGTTTTAAATTATATTTTACAGTTTAAAATGTACATGCCTTTTATATGTAAATCCAACACAAACATATGTGGATTTACATATAAAAGGCATGTACATTTTAAACTGTAAAATATAATTTAAAACTACAAACATTACATGAAGCATACAAAGACAGTGTAATTCATCATACACATTATCTGTAAAAACCATGCACAATGTTCACTTCATACATACTAGATTTTCATAAAAAATTTGTATGAGGAAAATGCAAAATGGGCCACTTTCAGGAGTAAATCATACATGGCATATATATTTATTTATAAATCCTTATAAGGATTTATCCTTATATTTATAAGGATTTACTACTAAGACAGTGGTAAACTCTTATAAGTTCTTTACTGTTCTTTTTCGTATGGGAATAGAAGTAAGGACGCATGCGCATAAACTATTATGCGCGAGACTTCATATTAGCCACAAAGTCAGGAAAATCTGTTCGTAAAATTACATTATAATGACCAAATACAATGAAAAGTATTTTTCCAGTCTCACCTGTGAAAGGTAATCCCATGTGATCTCGTTTGGACGGTAAACCTGTTGGTACAGTTAAACGCAGCTAATCTTTATTCTCCGCTTTGACCTTTCCAATATGGCGGCGAGGATGACGTACGCGGAAGGCGGCGTCTTTAATGGTCCGGAATAAATTGAATACTACACGTTGATGGATTAATTTGCTGTTTCTCACCTGTGAAAGGTAATCCCATGTGATCTCCTTTGGACGGTAAACCTGTTGGTACAGTTAAACGCAGCTAATCTTTATTCTCCGCTTTGACCTTTCCAAAATGGCGACGAGGATGACGTACGCGGAAGGCGGCGTCTTTAATTGTCCGGAATAAATTGAATGATACACGTTGATGGATTAATTTGCTTTTCTACGCCCTTTTTTGAGGAATGTACTGTAGGACTTAAACCATCATCTGAAGAGGTGAGATCGCTCCTTTTTTCCCCTTATTTTTGCTGGCGGGATTGACTCTGCCCTAAGGGCTATTCTCTCTCTCTCTCACTTTGCACCAGGCATTACACAATAAATATTCACAGTGAAAATATTTTGTAAGCGCGTTTCATGAACCAAGTTATAGGATTTCTTGACAACTCGCATCGCATCGCAATGAGATCATTGGCACTACTGGTGTTAAGAATCAGACCATTTTATAAATGAATATTTTGCTGTAGAGCTGCAGTGTTTGTACAATTGCATGTTTTTGCTTCACTATTACTGTCACTATTCTGCTTCTTGCATTACTACTGTGAACTAACACTGAACATAATAATAATAATAATAATAATAATATCCAAGCTCGTGTTTCACTCTCACTAGTGCTCTGTAAGGCTTTTTCCTGGTGATATTCGTTACACTTCTACCCGGCGTGAAGCATTCAGTCATGTGGTTGTGACGTCATCGTAAACAAATCCGTTTTACTCATCCAGACGACTTCACAACGGCAACGTTGCCAGATCTTTCCACTCTGGAACCCGTTCTCAAAAAGATTGCGTTTTGGGCACCCAAAACGCCGGCGCCGTGTGGACGCCAGGCCTAAACGATAAGCAATTGTATCGGAGTCACCTGAATCCGTTGCCGTGTGGACAGGGCCTCAGTCTCGTCGTACATGACTTATAGCCAAATCAGCTCTATGCGATTTGTTGGCTATCAGCTCATGTATGACTCGATTTCATGGAATAACTGTGTTTAAAGTATAAAGAATCAAAATATACCTGGTGTAAAAAAAATAAAATAAAATAAATAAATAAATAATAATACAGGTTTCAATTGGGTAATTACCCTTTCTGGATATTTCAAACAATAACTTCTGCTCAGGCCACCATAGTGACTCCTATCTCCCTGTCCCCGATTCTTTTATATGGATTTCCTGTCTTAGTCGCGCCAGTGGACATGCAACCAAGGTCTATTTGGCTGTTTTCCCATTCAAGCGGCAAGACAGGATGAATAGCCATACACTGTTTCCTAGGCAAACGTTCCTCACATTCTCTTTTGAGTGCTCTGTGGCTTTGCATCAGTGACTCCTTGCTGTCTTTGTTTATTATCAGAAAGAGCTGTGGGTGGCCTTTAGTTACACATGCCTCCTTTCCTTTCTAATCGTATTGATTTCAGTAACGGCGTGCAAGCTGTGGAGTCACCGTGCCGGGACGCCCCCGTCCCCCTACCCTCCCCCCAGCCTTAGGCACATGTGTTAGAGCACGTACCTTGTGGCGCTCTCTGCTCTCAGTTTGGCTCAGACACAATCCAACTGGAGTTTGATCAAAAGGAAACAAGCGTCAGTAGGATAGACAGGGAACTATGCTAAAGTGACTACAGACGACTTCCTGTCTAAAAAAAAAAGAAAGTTGCAAACATCAAAACAGGATAATTTCCCAATATCACTGCCTTGAAATCACTGTAACTACTAGAAAGAACATTTATAATATCTCACCCATTTTTAAGCACTTCAGATTGTACTGAATTAACATTCTCCATTCGCAATCAAACTGAATCCTTCATATTTGCCTACTTTTTGTATTTGTACTTCTATTCGAACATTATAAGGTTAAACTGAAATTGATTCCTATTTGCAAGACCAAAGACCATAAGCTTTTGTATTAGAGCATCACAGAGAGAGTCATACTAACACGTTCCATAAGAGGAAGAAAATTCTTCCACTTAGGGAATTTCCATGATGATACGAGGAGATTTATAAACAGGGAGGCCATAGGGAACCTTTATAGCAGTCTAAGAAAAATCTTCCAACATAATGTTAATGTATGAATAAATAATTTTATAATAGTTAATAGATCATGTGATTTTGTATGACATGTTAAACTATGAAAGGAAATTACAAAAGAGGTAGCAAGAGTGCTCCACTACATTTCCACATTGTGTCTTGTCCTCTCACTGACCTTATATTTTTTCCGTAAAGCATTTCTTTCTTGATTTGCCAAAAGCTTAATTGGCCCCTCGTGCACAATTTAAGGCCCACCTCATACTGAACCCACTAAATATGGACCAGGCTTATTCTTTGTCAGGATCAGTAATGGCTAAATTGATAGAACCTATCCCATCTGTGCTACTTTTTGGTGCATCGTTTTTGGTTAAGCTGTTATGCCTGGGTATTCCCATGCCTCAGCTTGCACTGTCATGTGCAATGTAAAAGTACCATAAGCTCCAATCTAATTGTTGTATCTCTTTGCCAAGCTTTCCATGTGCTCCCACTCTCCAGTATATCTACTACTAGATCCTGACATGGTGCTTTTCATTAGTCATGCTTGCTCTCCAGACCTAGTAGGCAATTTCTGAGTCAGCTGCAGATACCATTATCATCTCCTTTTTAAGTTCCTGTTAGATTACAATTTCAGGAATCTTTACTGTGTTTGAGCTGAGTCTTTGTTAATCTCACTTGCACTGTTGTACTCTACTACTACTACTACTACTGTAATTCTACTGTCCAGTTTTGGTCAGAGAAGAACCTGTCCTCATAATAGGAGTTTGTGATAGGTTTTTTTCCCTTGTAAGGACTGTTTTTTGAAGAAATGTTATTGACAAAAAACTTTCACTGAAAGTCCAACATTTTCATTTTGGTCTCTGATGTCAAGGTTGCAGTTAGCAGTATGTGTAGACAAAGTTGTGCATGATTCACAGTGTCAGTGTTTCTTAGTTTTTATCTTACTTCAGATTATGTGCTGTAATGATGCCTTCTATATCTACTTTTGCATGTATTTTCTTCCCTTTTTGTGGCTACTGTTTCATAGAGGCAGGAGCCACTTTGTCATCGTGTTGTAAATTCTACTGCCTCATAGAGTAAATCTCATCTCATCTCATTATCTCTAGCCGCTTTATCCTTCTACACAGGGTCGCAGGCAAGCTGGAGCCTATCCCAGCTGACTACGGGCGAAAGGCGGGGTACACCCTGGACAAGTCGCCAGGTCATCACAGGGCTGACACATAGACACAGACAACCATTCACACTCACATTCACACCTACGGTCAATTTAGAGTCACCAGTTAACCTAACCTGCATGTCTGTGGACTGTGGGGGAAACCGGAGCACCTGGAGGAAACCCACACGGACACGGGGAGAACATGCAAACTCCACACAGAAAGGCCCTCGCCAGCCCCGGGGCTCGAACCCAGGACCTTCTTGCTGTGAGGCGACAGCGCTAACCACTACACCACCGTGCCGCCTCATAGAGTAAATATATATGCTATATTTACTGTGTGGACATGGTATCAGAAAAAATTTATTTATAAGCAGTAGCCACATGTACCCATAGGGTACCTATTTTTTGCATGTGTCTTCACAATCACAGAACGCCATGTGCACCTTGCATGCATTAAACCCTTAATGGGGGGATTTGGGGCCTGAAAGTTAGAGAAGCAGTCTTGGGCCCAAAAGGTCGCCAGTTCGATTCCCAGGACCGAAGAGGGGAATTGAGTGAATGAACAATATTTCCCCCTCCCTCTGTATCATGGCTGAAGTGCCCTTGAGCAAGGCACCTAACCCCCAACTGCTCCCCAGGCACTGTAGCATAACTGCATACTGCCCTGGGTATGTGTGTATGCTTAGTGCATGCATGTGTTCACTGCTTCAGATGGGTTAAACCAGAGGAGGAATTTCACTCTGCTTGTGACTGTACATGTGACAAATAAAAGCTTCTTCTACGTCTGTACATTTTGCAAGCCTTTATACTTTGGGTTTCATTACATTTACAAAGGCTTTATTGCAAATAATGGCTGTCTGGTTTTAGAGCAAATAATCATACCTAAATTAATTGTAGTGAAATGCATCTGCTGTGTGTAGTTGGAAAATCACTTGCTGTATGAAACACAGTTGAACAAAGCTATGTCTAAATCACACAAAATGCAAACTGCTAGACTGTTAACTGGGATAATTGTGTGCTGTTGGCACTCGGATGTCTATTACAGGGTTAATCTAAAAATTCACCTGATTTGGTTTGAGGCTATGTCATTATTAATAATGTTGACCTGCCTCACCAAAATCAATGGTCATGAAAATCTGCTTTCAGTTTCCTATCAAATTGGGGAATAAAACTAAATGCCATACCTGTCCAACAAGAAAAGCCTAAAATATATTTTATTTTATAGTACGATATTAGACTTCTCTTTCTTACTCCTATTTGTTTACATACTTTCTGTCTATTCATTGGTTCCCAGCTCCTGCCAGTCTGACTTCCTTTGCATCTAAGGTTTGGATGTGATGATGTTTGTCATAGCTGAACTGGTGTACAAATTCTGACCCTGCACTGACACAGTGCTGACTAAATTACTCGATCATATTGCAGGCTTGTCGGGGTGACTCAACAGCTCAGGGACATTATTTTATAAAATCTTGATTTTCCCTGACATGTAGGGGAGAGCGGGGTAAGATGAGCCAGGGGGTAAGATGAGCCACCCCCTGTTTCTAAGAAACAGTAAACAAATGTGACCATGTGACCACATTCAAAGGGGGGCGGGACCATTTACTTACACTTGTGGAGAGGAGCACCACATGTCAAACTTGGTGAGGGAGATATTTATAAAAATGTGTTTTTGTGCTTTCTAAGTCAATTCCATGTTTGTCCACAGTGAAGATGATTTAGAGAAGACAAAAGTAGAATAATATTTAGACACATTAGGGTTAAGTTAGTGGCTTTCTAAACTATGATACGAATGCTAATAAAAATAATTTTGATTAGCCTAATCCCCCTTTATTAGCATTTTTCTACAAAATGGTGGCCACGGGGTAAGATGAGCCATTAGATGTGGGGCAAGTTGAGCCACTGGCTCAACTTACCCCATTGGTGGCTGAGCTTACCCAATATGGATGACACTTAAGTTTTCACATTTACTGGTCATATATGACAACAACAACAAATAAACAAACAAATAAATAACATGTTAATGTAAATAATATGTTTAAAAGGTTTTTAATAAATAAAATAATGCCTTCTGTTATTACAGGTGTGCATGATGCCACGCTCATACAAAAGAAAAACAGACAGGGCCGCGCAGTCCCGTGCAGTTTTGGAGAGAGCCGCAGAGGAAGCCAGGAAAGGCAGGCCTATTCGGGCTGTGGCGAGGGATATGCATTTGGACAGGATGACTCTGACTAGGTTCATTGAAAAGATAAAGAATGGAGAGGTAGAGACAGGTTATACCAAGTTGGTGAAAGTGCATTTCTTCATTGGCCAGATAATCAAATTGGATGTCTTTGAAATAGAGGCAAGATTTCTCAAAAGAAGCCGGTCATGCCATGGCTCTGCAAGAAAGCCAACCTTTGTCTTCAAAGAGAAAGATGAGGCTGTCCTGTCAAGACAGGATATTGTGAAAAAATTGCCCCGCCCCTTTACTGTTGGGGGGACAGCACGGAGGGAGAGGCAAATGGTGTTCCCTTGCAATTTGAACGCTTGGAACACTGAATAACGATGAAATGAATGACTGATGGAATGATTGCTGCATGTTTTAGCAATGTTTTAACCTACTGAAAGAAATAAGATTTTTTTGGCACTGTTCTACTGTTTTAGTAATTTCTATAATATAGTATATCTCTCATTCCCTCGCTAACCATCCCTCTTTCTATCTATCTACGCATATCTCTCTCTCTATCCATCTATCTATCCCTCCCTATCCCATCTCGTTCTATCACCTCTTTCTTTATCTCCCCTTCTCTATGCAACGGCCCTATCCCCCACTTGATTGACTTGACTTGATTCATTGATTGCATTTCTAATAATAAAAGTTGTTTACTTTGTTAACCTACCATGTTTTGTGTTGGCTCAATTTACCCCACACAGTGGCTCATCTTACCCCGTGCATGGGGTAAGTTGAGCCACTTGACTTTTTTTTTTCAAGAGGTAATATCACTCTAACCATAAGAGCTTATCAATTATTTTTTGCTCAGATAGTAACAGTACACTTTGAAATTTGGTATGGTGTGTAGACTGGAAGCAAAAATGGCTTTAACATGTAGTTATGATGAAAAATGTAAAAAGTGGCTCATCTTACCCCGCTCTCCCCTACATCTGGTTTTTTTTAATGATATGACCCAGGCTATATTCAAATTTGTCTAAGCATTTGTTTCATTCGCTGTTTTCTTTTTATTATGCTATATTTATTTTCTATGACTTGTTCTCAAGAAATTTCTCCTCCTAGGATTTGTATTAGACCTTTTTCCCCCCTGACACTAGCCCTCTCTTTACTGCTCATTATGCACACACTGAGCATATCTCTCTCTCTTCCACTTCCTCCTCCACATGTTAAATGGCTCTCTGAGCTGCAGTCCAACTAACAGAAGTAGTGAGGAACTCTGCCTGGATCCATCAGCATTGTTTATCCGTCTCATCCGATCTTTGGGGTTTAAGCATCAACAACATCGTGTGAGATAGATGCTTGATTATTGCTATTAGGCCTATTTGTTTGCAGTGTCACCATTTATATGGATGTCAGCCAAGAGGAAAATACATAATCAGAGGATTAACTGGTCAGAGAGGAAACATTTTTAGGATTATTTAGGCTACCTCTTTGGACTGCTGCATAAAAATACACACTATGTGACAACAGTGAAAGAAAAACAACCTTTCCAAATAGGAAGTAGGCTAGTTCAAAAACCTTTCCAACCAATTGCATAGTCAAAGCTTTAAAAAAAAAGTCAAACGGATGCCACAGGATAAATCCGAACTCATTGACCGTTCCGTCAAAGGGCTTCACTTGCAATTAATGGGCAATAGACAGGACTGCAGGCAATGCAACAAGAATCCTGCAAGGGATTATGTGAATTCTTAGATGGAGATGCCCAGTGAGTAAATCAAACCATCTGTGTGCTTTTTTCTTTTTTTTTCTTTTTTTTTTGCATGACTGCATGACTTGTGAGTGTCTTATCAGTAGCTGGAGGTGAAGGTCAGGCCGCTAGCTACCAGTAGAGTGATGTAGTGGCAGACAGGCAGCAGATCAGATCAGCACTTCTGCAGGCTTTCCTCCCTCTCTCTCTTTCTCTCTCTCTCTCACTCTTTCTCCCTTTCTCTGCCCATCTGTGACAGAACTTGCAGTTTCAGGGACACATGTCTTTTCCCCAAGTGGTTAACGTTGGCTGTTTATTATTTGATGACTTGATTTGTTTTTCATCATGTGTTTGAAAAATGCTGGGGTGCTTCCCGAATGGTTTCTTGCACAGGTAAGTTGGGGTTTTTTGCAGATCTTGTCTCAGGTTGATTTTTAATTTCTGGTAATCTCTCAATAGTGAAGGCAATATCGATATTGTGATCTTTCATCTTTCCTGAACTTGTACCTTGTACCTTAGAAGTTAATGTTTATAACTCCTTTTCTGGAAGGTCAATTGTCATTGCCTTTAATTAACCCCGTAAATGCAAGTAATTCGCACTGACTAACTTGCCTAAAGCCAAAGAAAAAGCTTCAGCAATCCTTTGTTTGTTTGCAACTAATTTATCTGAGAATTTGTATCCACATAAATGAGCACTTTCAGCTTGTTCTTTTTCCAGGCTACTCATAGCTTTTTCATTTTCAATGAAACATAACCCCTGATTCATTCATTCATTATCTGATCAACTTAATGATTCATAACTTTATTCGTCTATGAACTGATTGTTTGTTTGGCTTTTCTATTCTAATTTCTCTTAACGTGCATAAAGATGATTGTCATTTGGAATACTGTTGCAATAGTAATCCATTTTTATGAAACACTTGATTTAGACAGTTGTCTTGCTTTTCTATTTAAATCCAAAAGGTTGTAAAAGGTTACTGTAAATCCAAAGCACAGCAGAATTTGAGCTCACAGTCTCAATTTCACAAGCATAACTTAACAGTCTTTAAGCATGACTTACTGTTCATGGTTGCTAAGAGAAGATTGCTGAATCGTTGAAAATTCTGCATGAGTTAAACACCGATTGTGCAGGAACTGGGTCAGGTGTATGGCTTTTTCCTTAACAATGCCAAGGCATCCTTTTTCCATTAAGTTTCTTTCACAAAGTGTTTGTAGGTAGCTTATCTAAAACTAATTGATTTGAAACGATAGTTGTTGGGATTTGCTTTCTTTTGTTTCTTTAAAGAATGGCTATTTAAAGGGGAACCTATGGAGAAGGGGGTTTTCCTCCATGCCCTTTCTTGCTCACTCATGCAATTCTCAGTCACTGGCTGAATAGAAAGTACAATAAAAGAAGCAGTTGTCATGTCTTTAATGTTAAGTCATAGGACCAGCGTGTGTGCAAGGCTCAAATTTAGGACTGCAGCCAGTCCTGTTAAAGGTAACAGAGACCGTGCCAACAGTGAATGTCAGCATAGTGTGAAATTTCTGCCTAGGAAGTGTAAGGTCTGGATTACTGACAAGTCCTTGTCCTGGCAATCTGAATGTTTTATTGTATGATATATTTGTTTGCCTTGCCCAATATTATCACGTAAAGCCTAATAAATGCAAAGTGCCCTAGTAAGACAATGTGGGCTGTTTATAACTATATAAGAACTTTTTAATGCATTGCAACCTTAGAGCATAGATAAAGTAACCTTGTGTCGGGGAATCACAAAATGTGCACTGTGAGAAACTGTAAAACTGTTTTCTAGGTACTTCACCAGAAGCGCAATCATGACTAAAGCTCTGCATATTTCTGACTAACATAGTTTTGAATGCTTTGATTTCCAGTTTCAGATTGTATCATAACTGTTTAAATTGGGGGGGGGGGGGGGGCGGTTCTGTTAACATACAACATTCATTCAATAACATAAAGACCAGGTTAAATCCTTCACTTCATACAGAACTTTATATTTGATATCAATGTGAATGTCATGTGTAACATCAGTCATTTTTGTGGGGAAAGAAATATTAGTGGGGCGGCACGGTGGTGTAGTGGTTAGCACTGTCACCTCACAGCAAGAAGGTCCAGGTTCGAGCCCCATGGCCGGTGAGGACCTTTCTGTGCGGAGTTTGCATGTTGTCCGCGTGGGTTTCCTCTGGGTGCTCCGGTTTCCCCCACAGTCCAAAGATATGCAGGTTAGATTAACTGGTGACTCTAAATTGACCGTACACTGTAAAAAAAAATCCGTTGTTTTTACTGGCAGCTGTGGTTGCCAGAATAATCCTGTTAAAAATACAGTGAAATGTAAACAACATTACAGAATAACTTGTACATTTCACTGGGATTCCATGTACAATTAATGATAACTAAATGTAAATTTTACAGGTATTCAATGTACAATAATCAATACATAACTGTTAATTCATCTAGGAATGAATTGTGAGTGTTCTCGATTATTGGTTTTTGTGACTCCAAAATGATGGTTACAAGCAATGATCTACTAGACAGATATTTTATTTGATTTAGAGTTTTACGAAATGTGCCGGAGAGCCTCTACTGACATTTTTTTTATTGTTTTAACAGGGCAATGATGTAATTTTAACTATCACATTCTGTTTTAGTATTACAGTTTTTCTGTGTTTAAACTACAACAATTTGTAAATTCTACAAAAAAATATGATCAATTCAACATATTCTTACTGTTAAATTAACAGTGGTATTTGGTTAGGAGTTTTACAGTATATTGATGTAAATTACACACTGCTTCATTGTTCTTGTATTTACAGTTTTTTTATGTCATGATTTTACATAAATTCACTGTTAATTCTACGGACATTTTTTTACAGTGTAGGTATGAATGTGAGTGTAAATGGTTGTTCGTGTCTATGCGTCAGCCCTGCGATGACCTGGCGACTTGTCCAGGGTGTACCCTGCCTTTCGCCCGTAGTCAGCTGGGATAGGCTCCAGTTTGCCTGCGACCCTGTAGGACAGGATAAAGCAGCTAGAGATAATTAGATAAGAAGAAATATCAGTATATTGTACTCTCTGGCTTTATTCCTGATGAACTCCAGTATACCCTGGTGTCAATGGAACTCACTAAGTGCATTTTGCCAGCACATCATCTTCTGATCAGCAAAGCCTGTTATCTTCAGTGCCTCATCATCTAGTTGCTATTAAAAGAGCACATCCAGAATGGGAACACAAATGTTCCCATGACTTGGCTGAAAGCTTGTGTTGAAAGACGGAGGTGTGGCATAGCTTGATGATTGTTTTAGCCACTACAAATTTAATATTTTCACATGATTTATTAGCTGACAAGGCAGGACATTTCACTAGTGACTTTTTATGGATATAGAAAATTAATCTCCTGCAGATTAGTCTTGCCTTTTGTGATTCATAAACATTAACTAACTATTCAGATGATATTACAACCTAATTCTAATAATAATTTAGCTTTTTAATTACATAGGTTACCTTACAGGAGTTGACAAGACTGACAAGACCAATATACAAAGACTTGGAGCACCTTTTGCCATATAAGATTTCTATTACTAAGGCTTGTTTTGGGTTTTTTTTTAAATATAAAAAAAAACCAAGCCTTAGTAATAGAAATTTTATATGGCAATAGGTGCTCCAAGTCTTTGTATATTGGGAGATTGCTAGTAAGATTTACCACTCTTTTTCTATGAGACTTATTTACCTTAATTTTACATTGAATACTTGAGGTCATATATGGGCAAATAACACAAATTTAAGCCTGTGGTTGCTTGCTGGTTGAAGAGACTGTAAAGCCATGAAGGAGACTGACTTAGGTTTAGAAACAAAAAGGACAGGTGAAGACTGCAGATCTCTGCCAAGGACAATCGTCGACTTGTCTATGATATGCAAATCTGCAACCACAATGACTTTATATGCCTGGATATATGTCCAAAACTATTAGAATTATGTGCTTACATGTGTCTCCCAGAAGATTACAGGTACCTGTGAATATGGGTTATACATTGGCTATGTTTTGTCACTACTGAACTTTAATGCCATCTACTGGATTTTAAGATATATGTCATTTTGAGCGCAGACTTCCACAAAGTCCAAATTCCGTTTCTCAAAACCTTAGTGAAAGAGAAAATCAATTTGTGGTTCTGTCCCATGATTTGGCTCTGTATCAAAATTTAATGGGCTCTTCCTTGACCCATACTACACCCTTCCACCAAGTTTCATGGAGACCAGGTTGGTTGGTTTAAGCCAATCATGTTTACAGACAAACAAACGGATAAACTGCACCAAAAATCTAAGCTACTTGGTAGAGGTAATTCGGAAACACTAATTGTAACACTAATACAGGTGCATCAAAATTTATAGACTTGACAAATATTAAATAGATTTTTACAGAATATTGCAGACAGTGTTTGTAAAATTGGTTGATATTAGCTAGTAATAGAATCCATTTTCCATTTTCTCGTATGGAATTTTGAACATGTTAAAATTTTGCTGAAAGAGTATGGCTTTCTCTTCAGTGTAGTCTTTGATTCAAGGTTCATTAACATTTGATTTGTGTTATCTTTGCTTAGCACTGCTGTGCTTTTAGTCCACCATAGCAGGACCACTACTGGTGGATGGTAGTCTGGATAAGAAGATCTATTAAATGACTAAATGTAAATAGTATTTGTGAGTCACCAAAACATCTCAGCCTTTAGTTTTCGGCATCTGGTCTAAGTGCAGTGGTTTGTGTGCTTCAGGACTCTTTGCCTTGCTGCTGATCGTGCTGGAGTGGATTCGGCCTGGCCTACCCTCCCCTTTGCGGCCCATCTGTGACCGGCGTGTTCTCGGCCGCTTCATTCAGGAGGCGCGGGATGCTGAAGCTGCTATGGTAAGACACATACACTTCCTACTGATTTGGTTGACATGGTCATGTATGCTACCAGTAATAAATAGGATCACTGCCAAACCTATTATAAGGGCTTACACTCTAAAAAAAAAAATAATGGGGCCAGTACCAGTTCTTCAGGGCGATGCCATAGAAGAACCTTTTTTCAGGGCTTCAAAGAACCGTTCATGCAACAGTTCTTTAAAGAACCATTTAAACCATTTGTTTGAGCAGTGAAGACAGATTTGTGTAAACATAGCCTATGTGCATTGACCAGCAAATGGTAAGAGAATGCCAGGCTCTGAAGAACCATTCCAATGTGAAGAACCTTTCGCATAATGTAATGGTTCATCACAGAGTTTTGACTCTCCATGGAACCATCCAGAGATTTGAAGAACCACTGAAGCACCTTTATTTTTTAGAGTGTATTGCATTAAGGGGAAACGTTAGAGGGTAATGAGTTTTACCAGTGCTATGTACCATGCAGTGACAGCCCTTTTACCTGTGAACCACACACTGCCATGTCAGTGTCACTGCAGTGTTGTTCTCCAAATAATATCTAGCCAGTGGTGATCCAGTGGTAGTTTTGAGAAATTGGTGGGGTGTAGGGGGGCTGGCAAATTGTGCATCACTGATGTACTGCTGTCAGTAATTATATCCTTACAAAGTGACCTTGGGATAAAATGGTTAAAGAACATGTAAATAAATGTCAGTGCCATAAAACTTTCCATATTACACTAAGGAAACAGGAAATTTTGGATATTATGCCTTCATCCTGGAATAGAGGGAAGCTTATGTTTATATTGTGTAACTAGGTCTGTGAATAGTATAAAGTAATATTTTAGATGACCGATAGACTGCCCTTACAAACATTATCTCTTTATCTTGATATCCTAGAGATTTTGTAAAGAGGAATGCAGTATTGCTGGACCTCTCACAGTTCCTCAGACCAAAGTGGATTTTGATGTGTGGGAAAAGAAGAATGTGAGTAGTTTTCTTGTCTTTATCTGGGATGTAGACAACAAAATCGGTTTATTTTATATTTCAGTCATATACTCAGAATTAGTCTTAGAGGTAAGCAAAAATTTGTTCTTGCAGACAGAGGAGAAGGCTCAAGAAGTCCAGAGAGGACTATGGCTGTTAAACATGGCCATCAGCTCATTAGATGCATCCATCACCAACTCTGCACTTCACTCCCACATAGACACGAGCGTCAGGAACATCGCCAGCCTCAAGCAGGTGCTGCGCAGCCTCAGTATACAGGTGAGTCCCAGAGTCATGAGAGATGAGTCAGAGGGTTGTTGAGTTCACAGAACAGTGACTGAACACAACTGCAGTTCTGTTTCTGTGCGTGCTGATACCATATGTGGAAGAAGGCAGAGTGCTAATAATTCTGCTAATAAGAGTTAAGCCAGAAATAGACAGAGGCTAAACAGCTTTGTGAGAGTGAGTACGTGTGATAGAGAGCGAGGACAAGAGTGCTGGATCCCACCATATCACTGACTTTGTGATAGTGATGGGTATGTTTGTAGAAGACACAGATTCACTGAATTCCTGGAAAAGCCAGATTATATCACGGTATTCAGAGGATGCTGGGAGACGGCCCAGCTATGTAGTTATTCATTCATGAAAACAAACCTCAGCTAAACCTAACCTATGTTTTGTGCCAAAGTATATCATGCCTGTAATCTGATTTCAGAATCTTCCGGTAAAGTGATTGATTTTTTTTTTTTTTATTTGAATCAAGTGCATGATGATATCAATTGGGCTGATTTCCTCATTCTCTCTCTCTCTCTCTCTCACACACATACACACACAGGACTATGTGCCTTCAGATGGTGTGACAACAGAGACATGGGAAGTGTCTTCAGTGTCGGAGCTCTTCCAGATCCACGTCAACTTCCTGCGTGGGAAAGTGAGCCTTTTGCTTGCCAGTGTGCCTGTCTGCCCGTAACATATCAGATGATTGGAGCATAAACAGAACAGGAACCCTTCTGATTGGGTCAGACCATATTAGAAGGTGGGACATTAATACTGAACATTTCAAAGGCCTTGTGCTTGCCTGTATATTGGAAGCTGGTGGACTTTCTCACCCTGAATGAAGCATGGAATAAAATATTTATCTTCATGAATTCTAGATGGCCTTAGGATGTTCACCGCTGCCTTGACCAACACTGCACACGTTTCTGTATGTGACGCGGCCTGTCACTCCTTTATCCCCATTTGACTGACATTAATTATACCTTGGATACATCTGCATCAAGCCTGATCAGATACCACCTTTAATATTTTTTTACATGTTGATTTTATGACCACTTAATATTTATATAGATTTCTACTAGCTGGATTATGCTATAATTTTTTAGTATGAGGAAGCTGTCTGCTTTCTGTCTTAACCTTTCACACCTGTAAAAATTGACCTGCTGCTTTTTAGTCATATTTATCATTTTCAGTAATGCACTGATTTTATACATATATATATATAGTGTGTGTGTGTGTGTGTGTGTGTGTGTGTGTGTGTGTGTGAGAAAACAAGTGTTTGGAGAACGTGTGTGTTTGTGCAAGAGTGGGTGAATTTGGGTATTTTGGGGAACGTGTTTGTGTGCGAGAGAGAATGAGAGAGTCGCGGAGATATCAGTGGACAGGCTGTTTACAGGTCACTTCTGGTGAGGGGAAGAGACCAAATAGTGGCGCTTTTGTGGGAAAACTTGGGGGGGAGGGGGTGTTATGTGAGGGCTGATGAGATTGTGTGTTGATTATAAGCGTCTGCACTGGATTCACATGCAAACGCACAGCGCCGCACAGACAACGGCCAAGAACAATACTGCGTCACTTCCAGGAAAAATATTGATTGGTTTGCATGAAGAACATCCTGCCTGACTCCTGCTCTGTTCACAGTCTGGTGTAATGGCCTGGGAAACTTTTGGGTAGTTGATAGTTGTCTCATGTTTCTCTTTGTGTTAGAGCTTGGATTGGTCATTCTTGTTTGTTGTCTGTCTTTTTTTTTAAACAATGTTTTTGCTATGGGGTTCATTTTTGACGTTTGTGAATCAGCGTGTCATGTAAAGAAGGAAGTTTGTAAAACTACTTTCCTGTTTGTGACTGTCTTCTTCTTTTACCACTTGTCCTATTTGGTTAATAAAATGCAAAATATTATTCTGAGAATTAGTTGAAGAAAATCAAGGAAACAATATGTGGCCTGCTTGATTGTCTTTGTTCATGTATCTCAGTGCATTTCTTGCTTCCATCAAGCCTGTGTAGGCGCAACGTGAAGATCACATGACTTAAAGATACACTCTTAGAAAGGACATGTTAAAACTGACACAAACCGGATTAAATTCTTACACATCAACGGGTGAGTTTTGGGACAACGTTTGTTGTGTTAATTTTGACAGTGTGTGTCAGGAAGGTTCACACTTGGATGTGTAAACGTGTAATATTAACACATTGTGTGCTGTCCTTGGTTCCACACTCTGAGTATATATTTTTAAAAAAAATGCCTAAAACCCTACACAAAAAAGTATTATTTGACCCAGATTAGTTAATGAAAATAACACACTTTATGACTTCAACATATTATCATGAAGTATTAACAATAAAATTCATACAAATCAAATTGCAGAATATAACCATACAAACTTATAGAATATAATTTCAGCAGTAATAAAGGTGATGTCTGACATGGGGAAAACA
This sequence comes from Neoarius graeffei, assembly GCF_027579695.1. NCBI lineage: Eukaryota > Metazoa > Chordata > Actinopteri > Siluriformes > Ariidae > Neoarius > Neoarius graeffei. The sequence continues at coordinate 75,031,108 of NC_083569.1, read as the reverse complement.
GTTCTTTTTCCAATTTCATTAGGCAATATGACACACAACCATAGCTTCTACATTTCACTTATTTCAAAACTTTGTATTTTGGATTGATGTAGATCTGATTATTCAAGGGTGCAGCATGAAGATTCTGGGTTCAACCTCAGTGACCAGCGAGGACCTTTCTGTGTAGAGTTTGCATGTTCTCCCTGTTTCATTCCAGTGTCTGTGCTGGAATTCCAACACAAGCACACCTCATTTTACTTAATGAGGTACTAATTAGGTGATCACCTGAACCAAATCTTATTTAATGAGGAAAAGTATTCAAACCACTGCTGTGGTCATCACTATCCTCTTGCAATAGGACCAATTTGTATGGCAAAAACAGTGCTAGCAGTACCTTAAATGTAATTTAAATTTTAAAAAATACCTGGTCATCATTCCAAAAGAGTTAAGTTTTGAGTGAGAAAAGACGGCTTCAGTTCTGGCTTTACTGGCAGAGGGATACAGTGAGCGTCAGGTTGCTTCCATCCTCAAAATTTCAAAGATGGCAGTTCATAAGAACAAGGTCAAGCAACAGACAGTGGAGACAACAAAATTACAGACTGGCAAAGGGCGAAAATGACTCTCCACTGCCCGGGATGATTGTCCCCTCCTTCAAATGTCACTCAACAACCGTAGGATGACCTCAAGTAACCTACTAAAAGAATGGCAAATGGCAGCTGAGGTTAAGTGCACAGCAAGGACTGTTCAAAACTGGCTCCTCGAGGTGGGGCTGAAGTCATTCAAAGCTAGAAAAAGGCCTTCATCAATAAGAAGCAATGAAGAGCCAGACTGAGGTTTGCTAAAGACCATAAGGATTGGCCCATAGAGAACTGGAGTAAAGTCAAGGTTTTATTATTTGCCATTTGTGCATAGACCAACAGTTCAGACACATTGGAATTTTTATGCAGGGCTCTCTCAGAGTCAACAATTTAGGAAATAAAACACTATAATAAAAAATATAATATAAAAACACTATACAATACAAAGTTAGGAAATAGAACACTATAATAAAAAAATATAAAATATAAAGCACTATACAAAAAGGTGGTAATATGTACAAAATAAAAAAAATACAAGTATTAAACAAAAGGAGAGGGCAAATGTTAAATAACAGTAATAAAATAAAAGGCTAGTCCTGAGTGCTGTTCCTGGATTATGAAAAGAGGGGAAAGTTCTCATCTCATCTCATTATCTCTAGCTGCTGTCCCACAGGGTCGCAGGCAAGCTGGAGCCTATCCCAGCTGACTATGGGTGAAAGGCGGGGTACACCCTGGACAAGTCGCCAGGTCATCGCAGGGCTGACACATAGACACAGACAACCATTCACACTCACATTCACACCTACGGTCAATTTAGAGTCACCAGTTAACCTAATCTGCATGTCTTTGGACTGTGGGGGAAACCGGAGCACCCGGAGGAAACCCACGCGGACACGGGGAGAACATGCAAACTCCACACAGAAAGGCCCTCGCCGGCCACGGGGCTCGAATCCGGACCTTCTTGCTGTGAGGCGACAGCGCTAACCACTACACCACCGTGCCGCCCAGAGGGGAAAGTTATATGGAAATATTGCACATTTTGGGAGGGGGGTGAGAGTTATGTGGGGATATTGTACAGTTAGAATATTGCACATTTATCAGAGGGTATATAACACAACCCTATTTCACAGATAATATATCACATATTGCATATGACAAGTGAAGTGAGGTAGTAGTAATGGGTTATTGTTACACTTATTCAATAGTTTTGTTTTGCCATCAGTCTGACTGTGGCAGGGAAGAAGGTGTTGAAGAACCATGTTCTATGAGTGATGATGCTGTCCGTTCTGCTGTGTCTCAGGTTGTACGTGCAGTGTTTGTGTCTGAGTAGAGAGTGAGCTGGGTGGAGTGAGTCTCTGATGATTCCCTCTGCTCTTTTCCGACAACGCTGCACATACATAGAGTCCATGGAAGGAAGTTTTGTCCCTATGATCCTCTCCGCAGTCTTTATGACTCTTTGCAGAGCCTTCCTCTCTGCCTGTGTGGTGTTACCATACCAGACAGTGATGCCTGTGGTGAGGATGCTCTCTATCAGTCCTCTGTAGGCCAGGGTGAGAGGGTGATGGTTCAGACCAGCTTTCCTGAGCAGCCTGATGAAATAAAGCCTTTTCTGGGCTTTTTTTTTACTGTGGATGTGGTGTTAAGAGTCCAGCTCAGGTCAGATGTAACCTGCAGTCCCAGGAATCTGTAGCTGTCGGCCCTCTCCACCTCAGTCCCTTTGATGATGAGAGGCTGTAGAGGGGGAGGATTCTTCCTGAAGTCCAGTATTATTTCTTTGGTCTTGTCTGTATTGAGGATGAGGTCGTTCTCCTCTCCGTAGACAAGAATGTTGTTTACCAGGGTCCTGTACCCTGACTTATCTCCCCCCTTGATGAGCCCCAGGATGGTGGTGTCATCAGCATATTTGATGATGATGATGATGATGATGGTGGTGGTGGTGTTGTCCTGGGTGGAGACACAGTCATGGGTGTACAGGGTGAAGAGTTTGGGGCTAAGGCAGCAGCCCTGTGGGGATCCTGTGCTGTGAGCTCAGCAGACACCTGTCCTCCCATTCTCACCACCTGTGTCTTCTCTGATGAGTCCAATTTTCAGCTTTTCCCATCACCTGGTCATCTAATAGTTAGACAGAGACCTGGAGAGGCCTACAAGCCACAGTGTCTCACACCCATTGTGAAATTTGGTGGAGGATCGGTGATGATCTGGGGGTGCTTTAGCAAGGCTGGAGTGGGGCAGATTTTTGTTTGTGAAGGACACATGAATCAAACAATGTACAAGGTTATCCTGGAAGAAAACTTGATTCCTTCTGCTCTGACAATGTTCCCTAACTCAGAAGATTGGGTTTTCCAGCAGGACAATGCTCCACGCCACACAGCCAGGTCAATCAAAGTGTGGATGGAGGACCACAAGATCAAGACCCTGTCATGGCCAGCCCAATCTCCAGACCTGAACTTCATTGTAAACCTCTGGAATGTGATCAGTAGGAAGCTGGATTGTTACAAGCCATCAAACAAAGCTGATTGAATTTTTGTACCAGGAGTGGCATAAAGTCACCCAAGAGCTATGTGAAAGACTGGTGGAGAGCATGCCAACATGCATGAAAGCTGTGATTAAATGTCTGGGTTATTCCACCAAATATTGATTTCTGAACTCATCTTAAGTTCGAGCCTTAGTATTGTGGTGTTTAAAATTAAACATGATCTTGATTTCTATGCATTATTTAAGGTCTGAAAACAGTTATTTATTGCTATTTTGACCAGTTGTCATTTTCTGCAATTAAATGCTCCAAGTAACATTTTTCTGTGGGTTTTGAGAGAAATGTTAACAGTAGTTTATGGAATAAAACAAAAATGTTCATGTTCCTCAAACACATACCTATAAATAGTAAAACCAGAGAAAATAATTTTGCAGTGGTCTAATTTTTTTTTTCCAGAGCTGTAGATCTACATCTGATAGACTCTAATGTAGACCTATAATAGCCTAATATCTGTAATGATCTAAAACTAATGGGTCAAGGTCATTGCCCTGTCAAAATAAACACTGTTCGGTGCTGTCAGATACTAAACGTGCTGTTATAAACTATCAGCAGATACAAGAGCCACTTGCAAGTTTTGATACCAATATAAATGTCATAAAAATAAGCTGAAATGCATGGAAATTACATATTTCAATGTCACTGAAAAAAAACTTCTGGGGGAGAAAATTTATCCCTGGGTATCCCCAGCTGGAGGGGGGTAGCCCCTCCTGCACCCTCCCCCCTTAGCAGCTTTGCCGCCGTCCATTGACCGCTGCACATCCTCTGGGATGACTTCAGAAATAAATCAGTGTTTGGAAGTTGGAAACTCGGGACCCCCATGGATAACAGTATACTACAATAAAATGAAAACAAATTGGCAAGTCAAGGTCATTATCAGACTAAGGACTGGCTGCTCATCTCATCTCATTATCTCTAGCCGCTTTATCCTGTTCTACAGGGTGGCAGGCAAGCTGGAGCCTATCCCAGCTGACTACGGGCAAAAGGCGGGGTACACCCTGGACAAGTCGCCAGGTCATCACAGGGCTGACACATAGACACAGACAACCATTCACACTCACACCTACGGTCAATTTAGAGTCACCAGTTAACCTAACCTGCATGTCTTTGGACTGTGGGGGAAACCGGAGCACCCGGAGGAAACCCACGGGGAGAACATGCAAACTCCACACAGAAAGGCCCTCGCCGGCCACGGGGCTCGAACCCGGACCTTCTTGCTGTGAGGCGACAGCGCTAACCACTACACCACCGTGCTGCCCTGGACTGGCTGCTGTTCAGCTAAATCATTTAGCTCATGCATTAAAAACCCGACACAGAGTTTGTGTAGAGCAGATCTGTCTACATGTATAATGTTGAATGGTATGAACAAATTCACAGGTTGTGTTTTAAAATTTACACATAATTATATGTTAAAAAAAAAGCTGAATTCTTCCAACACAAATTTTATTTAATACCTACACAGTGTGTAAACAAGAGTGTTACACATTCCTTCTTAGAGTGTCATCTCAATAACATGGCTTCATAAAATAGTGGCAAGTTAACTGATATCCCCATACTGTTTTATTAGGAGTAATGAGCTATTATTGGTGGCTGTGTTGGCTTCCCTATAACATTAGGCAAACAGTGGGCCAATGCTAGGTGGTACAGTGGTGTAGTAATTAGCACTATCGCCTCCCAGCAAGAAGGTTCTGGGTTCGAGCCCAGCAGCTGATGAGGGCCTTTCTGTGGGTTTCCTCCAGTTCCCCCCACAGTCCAAAGACATGCAGGTTCGGTTAATTGGTGGCTCGAAATTGACCATAGATGTGAATGGTTGTTTGTCTCTATGTGTTAGCCCTGCAATGGTCTGGTGACTTGTCCAGGGCATACCCTGCCTTTCACCCATGGTCAGCTAGGATAGGCTCCAGCTTGCCCATGACCCTGCACAGGATAAGCAGCTAGAGATAACAGATGGACGGGCCAATGATAAAAATAACTTTTCATAACGAATGGTGAGCTAACACCAGTTTGCTACCTGAGTAGTATGAAGCTTTTAAGAGATAATTAGATCTATGCCAAAGCTTGTTAGTCTTCACATTGCATGAAGTAATAATAGATGTGCTAAGGTCACAAGGGGACAAAAGTCCTTTCAAAATAACAGAATATTACTCAGTAAGACTTGCAGAGAGGATAAGGAGGAAATTGTATAAGTATACAATAGTGCTTTATTTACACAACAAATATGCTCAAAAATAAGATTAATTAAAACAATAACAACAACGTCAATTTGTCCTTCAGGAAATCTGACATGCATAGTCACAATAATAATTATAATTCCAAAACAACACAGCAGCACAAAGTGTGTAATGTGCGGGTTGAATGAGAACTATGGAAACAGGATTCACAGACACAGGTCACAGTTCTCCTCCCTGCAGCGTATTTGATCCCATCTACTGTCAGTGAATTGGTAGGTTTGGACAGCACAGCTCAGCTAAATTCACACAAGGCCTTTCTAAAAAAAAAAATTCCAGTTCAAACAGAAATATCATTTTACATTATGCAGTTTCATCTACTGAATGTCTCCGATTGGCACGTCTTCAGCAATGTTTGTAATTCGTTGTAACAGGTGGCATGTTCAGCGCATTAGCAAAGAAGAAAGCTTACAACTCGGCTCAAACACTGGCTTGTCCTTTTCTCATACATTTTCAACGTGGACATGAAGTCAATAGTCTTACTTCTTAAACCTCATAGTGGGATCTGCCTTTAAGCATTGGGGTAGAACACTTTGATGTGGATGGCAGAGTTGTTGCGTGTGCGTGTTAGTGGCTCCCCAGCTTCATCTGGATCCTCAGGTTCCAGATCATCTATAAGCTCTACAGTGGAGGTGTTGGCAGCGAGTTGAAGTGCCCCCTGACTGAATGCCTGCAACTGAAGAGCAATGTTAATGGCCCGATTGATAGCAAGTCCGAGGCCATGAATGCAGATCTCCTTATGACCTGCACCACCATCCAGCAGCTTCTGACACCTGGCCAGCTGTGCTTTGAAATCGGTCTTCATATTGATGTAAACATCATTGCGCCGCTTTGGTAGTTTCCTGGGCAGCCGCTTGCGGAGGGTATACTCCACTGGATCCATCTCTGTTGCTGGCCCCTCCGAGGCTGAAAATCCCAGGGACTTCTGGGACATAGAAGCCGAGACCTGACTCCGAGGCTCTGCCATTTCACAGCTTCTGAGGATTAAAGATGAACAGATGCATGGAACAACGGCAGAAATGACAAGTGAATTCACACAGGCCGTTCAGGCACACAACAAATTTGGTTTGACCAATATTTTATTCTGTAGACACTACAACTAGGAGACTATTCCTGTTGCGAACAAATGGAGCTTGGCAAGGTCATGAGCGAGTAGTAACTTTCATGAGTCAGTATGCTGGGTGACATCGTGCTATCAACATCAGGACCTGTTACATGCGTTTTTGTGACAATTTAGGATTTTACTCTGGACCTCAAACTTGTCAAACCCGGTTTAATTGGGAAGGGAGACCGGTGAAGCATTTCAGCAAGCCGACGGCATTGAAGCAATGAGCTGGGCAAGGTTTTTTGAGCTCAGTTTCTTGGACATTTTCAAGGGTTGTCCTCATGAAGCATTTCAAGGGAGACCGTTACCAATTTCCAGAGTTTGACACTGAATTTGAAAGCTTGAGACCATTCGCAAATGTGAACATGCATGTGGTCACCAAAACGCATGTAATACAGGTCCTGATGTTTACAGCACGACATCATGTAGCACACTCACTCAGAAGAGTTACTGGTGCATGTCCTTGCCTCACGCCATTTGTTCGCCACAGGAACAGTCTCAGAACTTTTTGATCACAGCTTGTACATGCAGCCCATGTTTTAAAGGTGCATTAAGTCAGGTTAGTTAATTTTCCCCCCAAGATTAGGTATCTAACTGTTAAAGTCGGCTCAGTATTTGAATGATTATTTTTTAATCCTTGAGCTCACGCCCCCTGCCTACGTTCACGAAGTTCTGCTCCCAGGATCTTGGGTGACCCATAGACAGTCAGTAAAAGGACTAAAGGGAGGCACATCCAAACAAGCCAGCATTCCAGTGGAATACCAAACTCCGTATTCTGTGACTCTAGTAGGTGCTGTTGCCACTGGGAGGGTTGCTGTTGTAGTAGTAGACCAATAGCCTAACCCTACTACTATTTACAGTCATGTGAAAAAAAAAAAGTGAAAATTGTAGGCTTTTCTCAATATATTTAAATAAGCAAACATTTCACCCTTGTGATTCAGTGCCTACACATAAAAGGTAATATACTTGAACAAAACAACAAGGAAAATGAGCTCTTTCAATCATTTATGGCCCTTTTCCACTACCCTTTTTCAGCTCGCTTCAGCTCACTTCAGCCCGACACGGCTCGCGTTTCGACTACCAAAAACCAGCACGACTCAGCTCGTTTCAGCCCTGCTTAGCCCCTAAAACTCGCACCGTTTTGGAGTGGGGCTGAAGCGAGCCAAGCCGTGCCGAGTGAGGCTGGGGGCGTGAGCAGACACTCCCCTGTGCACTGATTGGTGAGGAGGAGTGTCCTCACATGCCCACACACGCCCCGCGAGCGCGCTGGGATCTGTAAACACCGTAAACCCGGAAGGAGAATAATTACGAATTACGAGAATTTCTGAAGCCTTATGCGCCTCACCTCATCTATACGCTCTTGCCAGTATCTGTCCGCGTTGTCGGTGACAACAAGCCACAGCACCAAGACCAGCAACACTAACGACTCCATGTCCTCCATGTTTATTGTTTACTATTCGGGTCGTGAGACTACCCCTTAAAAGATCACTGATGTCACTGTTTGCGCTGCTTAACGACATCACCTGACGTCCACCCACTTTCGCTAACTCCACCCAATGTGTCCACCCACTTCCAGCCAGCACGGTTCAGCGCGGTTGTAGTCGAAATGCAACTCCAACAGCCCCGCTCAGCTCGACTCAGCACGGCACGGCTCAGCCCGACTCAGCCGCGTTTGTAGTGGAAAAGCAGCATTATTCAACAAAAATAATCAATACATGTAATATACTTCTGTGGAGAAAAGTAGTACACCCTTGACATCAGAAGCTAGGACTACCCCCTTTAACAGAAATGACAACTTCTTGTAGGCGTTTTGTATAATGGTCCACCAGTCTCTGACATTGGCTTGTTGCAATTTTTGACCACTCATCCCTGCAGAAATCCTTCAGCTGCAAGATGTTTGGGGGTTTTCTTGCATGTACTGCCCTTTTCAAATCTCCCCACATTTCAAGGGGCTTCAAATCTTGGCCTTGATAAGGCCATTCCATAACCCTCCATTTCTTCTTTTTGAGCTGTTCCTTGATGGATTTGTGAGTGTGCTTAGGATCTTTATCTTATTGAAAGGTCCACCTTCAGTTCAGCTTCAGCTTTTGAACAGATGGCCTCGCATCATCTTCCATCACTCTTTGATATGATTCAGAATTCATCGTTGAATCAGTGAAAGCAAGCTTCCCAGTCCCTGAGGCAGTGAAGCAACCCCAAACCAGAACATTTCCACCACCATGCCTCACAACTGGTACGAGGTTCTTCTGCTAAAAAGCCGTCTTTGGTCTGCGCCACACGTGTCCACTTACTGTGGCCAAACAACTCTACCTTTGATTTGTCTGTACAAAGCACGTTTTTCCAAAAGGCCTGGTCTTTGCGTACATGTTAACTGACAAACTGTAGTCTTGCTTGAACGTTCCTTTTGGACAGCAAAGGCTTTTTCCTGGCACACCTCCCTTACAGGTCAAATTTGTCCAATCTCTTTCTGATTGTAGATGTATGCACTTTCACACCAACAGGAGCAAGAGTTACCTGCAGATCCAGTGATGAAATTCTGGGGTTCTTGTAGACTTCTCTTAGCATCAAACAATCTGCTCTTGGGCTGAATTTGCTGGGGCAGCCAGTCCTGGACAAAGTGGCAGCTGTTTGAAATCTATACCACTTGTAGAAGATTTCTCTTACAGTGGAATGATTCATTTCTAATAAATTTAGAGATCTTTTTAAATCCCTTGCCAGATTCATAGGCATCCACAACCTTTTTTCTGAGGTCCTCAGAGAGCTCTTTAGATCTTGGCGTGATGACGCCATACACTTCAGTAGCAAAGAGAACACCAGACCCTCGATGTCAGGTTTAAATACGATGGGTTCCACCTGCTCCTTCACCTGTAGGAGGTTCTAATCAATGGCAGCTAATCTGAAACACCTGATTCTAATTTTATGGACTTGAAAGTGTGATAAATGTAAAGGTGCACTTTTTTGACTGATTTTTTTTTTAAGCTAAATTATGAAAATCACTACAATGTCAATTTTGTGTGTTTGTTGAAGAATATTACCTTTATCTGTAGGCACTGTCTCAAAGAGAGTGAAATGTTTGCTTGTTTAAATATGTTGAGAAAAGTCAACAATTTCCATGGGATGTACCTTTTTTTTTTTTCTTCCACATGACCATAGATGAGCCATCTGAATACCTCATTGTTACTAGGAAGAAAATGTGCGACACCAACCAAACCATTTCAGGTGACTAATCTGTCCTTCCCATACAGTTAGGTCCATATATATTTGGACATTGACACAAATTTTGTTTTTTTACCTGTTTACTGAAACATATTCAAGTTATAATTATATAATGAACATGGACAAAGTCCAGACTTTCAGCTTTCATTTGAGGGTATCCACATTAAAATTGGATGAAGGGTTTAGGAGTTTCAGCTCCTTAACATGTGCCACCCTGTTTTTAAAGGGACCAAAAGTAATTGGACAATTGACAAAAAGGCTATTTCATGGGCAGGTGTGGACAATTCCTTCGTTATGTCATTCTCAATTAAGCAGATAAAAGGCCTGGAGTTGATTTGAGGTGTGGTGCTTGCATTTGGAAGATTTTGCTGTGAAGAAAACATGCGGTCAAAGGAGCTCTCCATGCAGGTGAAACAAGCCATCCTTAAGCTGCGAAAACAGAAAAAAACCATCCGAGAAATTGCTACAATATTAGGAGTGGCAAAATCTACAGTTTGGTACATCCTGAGCAAGAAACAAGCACTGGTGAACTCATCAATGCAAAAAGACCTGGACGCCCACAGACGACAACGGTGGTGGATGATCGCAGGATGAAGAGAAACCCCTTCACAACAGCCAATCAAGTGAACAACACTCTCCAGGAGGTAGGCGTATCAATATCCAAATCTACCATAAAGAGAAGACTGCATGAAAGTAAATACAGAGGGTTCACTGCACGGTGCAAGCCACTCATAAGCCTCAAGAATAAGAAGGCTACATTGGACTTTGCTAAAAAACATCTAAAAAAGCCAGCACAGTTCTGGAAGAACATTCTTTGGACAGATGAAACCAAGATCAACCTCTACCAGAATGATGGAAAGAAAAAAGTATGGCGAAGGCGTGGTACAGCTCATGATCCAAAGCATACCACATCATCTGTAAAACACGGCAGAGGCAGTGTGATGGCTTGGGCATGCATGGCTGCCAGTGGCACTGGGTCACTAGTGTTTATTGATGATGTGACACAGGACAGAAGTAGCCGGATGAATTCTGAGGTATTCAGAGACATACTGTGTGCTCAAATCCAGGCAAATGCAGCCAAACTGATTGGTCGGCATTTCATAATACAGATGGACAATGACCCAAAACATAAAGCCAAAGCAACCCAGGAGTTTATTAAAGCAAAGAAGTGGAATATTCTTGAATGGCCAAGTCAGTCACCTGATCTCAACCCAATTGAGCATGCATTTCACTTGTTAAAGACTAAACTTCAGACAGAAAGGCCCACAAACAAACAGTAACTGAAAACCGCTGCAGTAAAGGCCTGGCAGAGCATTAAAAAGGAGGAAACGCAGCGTCTGGTGATGTCCATGAGTTCAAGACTTCAGGCAGTCATTGCCAACAAAGGGTTTTCAACCAAGTATTAGAAATGAACATTTTATTTACAATTATTTCATTTGTCCAATTACTTTTGAGCCCCTGAAATGAAGGGATTGTGTTTAAAAAAATGCTTTAGTTCCTCACATTTTTATGCAGTCATTCTGTTCAACCCACTGAATTAAAGCTGGAAGTCTGAACTTCAACTGCATCTGAATTGTTTTGTTCAAAATTCATTGTGGTAATGTACAGAACCAAAATTAGAAAAATATTGTCTCTGTCCAAATATTTATGGACCTAACTGTATATAAATATAACATTTCATCACAAATGTAAAATAAATGCACCATTTAGTACCACTGTATAGATGATATACAGTGGTGCTTGAAAGTTCGTGAACTCTTTAGAGTTCTCTATATTTCTATTTAAATATGACTGTGGTCCTAAGAAAAGTCCTAACCTTAAAGTAGATATGCAGAACCATGGCCTCACTTTTCGTTTATAAATGCTTTGAGATCTCAAGAATGGCACAGGAATAGTTTTAAGCATTAACAATAAATCTAATATAGTCATTTTTACGATTAAAATGATTCATATAGGTAGCGGTCTGAATGAATGACCGTGACACCTGTGACGTCACTGCAGGAAGTCTATCGGTCTCATCGCCATTTTCACTATACTAAAACACAGAGCTAACTACAACTTTGATCTTCCATTTTGAGCTAATTTATCGCCATGCCATGTAGATATGTTGCTGGCGGGTGCAGCAACACAATAGAAGGTGGATTTATGTTGCATTCATGGCCCAAGAATGTTCAAACTGCAAAGATTTGGATGCGTCTCTCCTTTGCTCTGCACATTTTACTGAGGACTTGTACGAAACCTCTGATCTGTTGAGGAGCATTGGCTATAAGCTCATATTGAAAGAGGGTGCAGTACCAACAATTAAAGGAAAATAAAACGACAAGAAAAGAAAAGTAAGTTCAGTTGCACCAGTTCTCTCGGAGTGTGAGCCGAGCGGTAATGGCAGAGTACTCAGTATGGAGAAAATGGAGAATGAGTGGACCAGTAGTCAGATTTCTCCATTGGATATGCTTGCCTCAGCAGTAATAGCTCACCCTTACGTGGAAGAAGTGAATGAACGAAGAACTGAACAAAGAACTGAAAGTCAGATTGTTTGACTTTCAGTTCAAAGGCATGCAGTTAGGTTAATATGGAACGGCCTTGGGCTGAGGTGCCCTTGAGTGAGGGCACCTAACTCCCAACTGCTCCCCGGGCACTGTTAGCATGGCTGCCCACTGCTCTGGGTATGTGTGTGTGTGCTCATTGCTCACGTGTGTGTGTGCTCATTGCTCATGTGTGTGTGTGCATGTGTGTGTTCACTGCTTCAGATGGGTTAAATGCAGAGAGGAATTTCACAAGCGTGTGATGAATAAAGTTGCGGCCATTTCCTACTCGGATTCTGGCGGACCGTTTGGTGAGTGACCAATCCATTGACGGTAAACAAGGATCGAGTGGACTTCAGTGGCGACTATATTGAATTAATTCAACAAAAGTGTAAATTCAATATCATAGTCGCCACTGAAGTCCACTCGATCCTTGTTTACTGTCAATGGATCGGTCACTCGTCAAACAGTCCGCCAGAATCCGAGTAGGAAATGGCCGCAACAGCCTCCGGGGAATGGCTGAGCGTAGCTGTCAGTCAAACACAAGTTACCCAATGGGAATGCATTCCTGGACAGCCCACCCACACGTGAAGTTTGTGCCAAAACTGCAAGCAAAAAGTCAGGGAGCGCAAACGAGAAAGCTGGAATCGCAACCAAAATAAATTATGTCAAGCAAAACTGAGAAAGACGCGGAACAAAAATAAAAGGTTTCTGAAGAGTAATAGACTGATATTTTGCACGATTACACGAATAATGAAGTTAAAATAACTTCAATAACTTAAAAAAAAAAAAATCAGAAAGGGAGGGGATGGGGAGCTCAAAACCAGCCCACTGCACAGCTGTAGGACTTCATGGGATCAGGCCTTTGAACATGTATTGTTATGACCTTTGTTGTTCCAGATCCAGTGTGACATGTGACCGACGATGCCAAATGAAGTGTGAAGTGTGTTCAAAGGCCTGACCCCGTGAAGTCCTACAGCTGTGCAGTGGGCTGATTTTGAGCTCCCCATCCCCTTCATTTCTTATTTTAAAAGCCATTGTTGAAATTATTTTAATATTAAAAAAGTTAATGTTAAGTTGTACACATGTTACTTTGATTTATGTCATTTAAATAATTTGTAGAACATAGCTTTGACCAAAAAAACATTACAACACTTCAGTGTAAAAGAACAAATTGTTTTTACTTATCGTTACATGTATACGGCAGTATAAAATGGTAATAAATGTGTTTTCTCCCAAGGTCATATATCCTGATGGCCCATCTAAATATTAACCCCATTTCCAGAAAAGTTGGGACATTTTCCAAAAGGCAATAAAAACAAAAATCTGCGATTTGTTAATTCACGCAAACTTTTATTTAACTCACAAAAGTACAAAGAAAAGATTTTCAATAGTTTTACGAAGTGTATTTTGTAAATATAAATGAAGATAGAATTTGATGCCTGCAACACACTAAAAAAAAATTGGGACAGAGAGAAAATAAGATTGAAAAGTTTATAGGATATTCAAGAAACATCATTTTGGAAGATTCCACAATGAACAGGTTAATTGGTAAAATGATTGTGTGTAAAAGGAGCAGCACCGAAGACTGAGGTGGTGTTTACATTAGACCGTATCAGCGGATCATCAGATTAACGTTTTTAAAACGATTCGCGTGCACACAGCAACGCCAATACACGATTCGCGTGCACACAGCAACGCCAATACACGGACACGCTAATCACATGACTAAATAGACGGCACGCAAGTTGAAATGTGTCAGTGCGGCTCAGCGCTTTCTCCTCAGCGGCTGCGCTCCAAATCACTCCGCCCTGAACAGCGAGTGCCCTCTGGAGGGTGCGCACTCCGGCCCTGCGCAGCTCACAGAGCGCGCGAGTGAAGCGCACGAGCAGTGATTCGGGACTGAGCCGCTGTGTGTGTGATCCCAGTGCATATCGGGCATGCGCAAGTCACTCACCACTTGCAAGTGGAAGGATGGCAAGCCTAAAGACAATCATAACTACACAATGGGCAGTATTTGCATCTTACCATGAACAACATTAAGAATGACAAAGCAAAGCATTATATTCATACTTTTATACTCTTTAATGAAAAACAAAAAGGTGATACAAGGCGGAAACAATAGCAGGAAGTGAAGTCCGCGCCGTTTTTCAGCAGTCGCGTCACATGACCAACGTGGCATAAACAATGCCAGCGAATCAGGAAGGTGGATGTCACAGTGACGTTGTCCAATGACGACGTCAGCTAGAGCTCAGCACTGCGTTTCCTCGTATCTCAATGTTTACACAGCACCAGATCAGATACGAACTGGGTTGAATAAGTGGGCCCTGGCGGATTCAAGTTGTTCCGTCTGTGGAGTCGTTTCCCAGCGTTTTAATGTGAACGGACAGTGCATCCGCGACGAAAACGAGACGGATACGGTCTAATGTAAACACCACCTCAGTCTCTGCAAGCAAGGAGGGGTCGTGGCTCACCCCTCTGTGTCAAAATTAATGAGAGAATTATTAACCAATTCAAAAATAACATTTCTCAATGCAAGATTTCAGATCTTTCAAAATCTACACTACATAATATTGTGAAAAGATTCAGAGAATTTGAAGACACCTCAGTGTGTAAACCACTGTTGAAAGTGTGTGACCTTCGAGCCCTCAGGTAACACTGCAGTGTTTTCCCCAGAAAAAAATTAAAGCCCTAAGTTCTGGCATGATAAAACACAGACAATTGAGTGTGAATGGCACGAAGTGAAACTAGGGGGGTCCGGGGGCATGCCCCCCCGGAAAATTTTTTGAAAATAGATGCTCTCAGGTGCATTTTCAGGGTCTCTGAGAGGTTTCAGATCCATGATTATAGGATAGATTTTAACAGTGCTTCAATGATTTCTGACCTAAATAGTATTAATGTATACACATTTGAAATTTCACCTTAAAGTTCAACATGCAAGTTAAACTGTTTTGTTATAGATTACTTAGGTATAGAGTAGATTTGAAAATCTACGGGGATCCCTTGCACTTAATTATCTATGATCAAGTAGTGTTGTAACAAAAATGTGCATGAAAATATGAACAGCGGTTTGCTCCATCTTATGCAATCCAACGAAGAGAATCGATCATCATGACCTCCTGTTGATCACAAAGGGATCTGAACCTAAGAACTGCCACCTTAAAATAAAGTTGCTGTATTACTATAATTGTAATCATTTAGAATGTTTCGGATGCAATTACCATAATATATGTATAACTAAGATGCACTGAAAAGAAAAGTAAGGCAATTGCATATTATAAAGTTTAAATTTTGGCACTTTATTAAATGGACTAGATTAAGATTAAAACATATTTAAAGGAAAAGAAAACTTAATTCATACATTTAAGTTTGCAGAAAGATTATGTATTTATAAACACATTCATGAAGATAATTTGTTAAATGTCAAATGTAGCATAATTTGGAATAATAATGATAAGCGTATTTGGCAGTGTGATGTCACTGTGAGCCTTTAACAAAAGAATAATCCAGAGCCGCCTTTTGTTAAATGGATCCCAGTGACATCACACTGCCAAAAATGCTTATGATGATTATTTGAAATTATGCTGTATTTGACACATTTGGACAACTTCACTTTGTGAATCTTTCTGCAAACCCAAACTAATGAATGAAGTTTTCTACTCCTTTCAAGCAGATTAATTTTCCTTGGCTTTTGCTTGGCCCAATGTTGGGCGACCCTCTCATAGTCCATCTCGCTGTCATCCATGCTGATGTGGATCAAATTGTCCAGCAAGTCTTCTCCTAGCTTATTAAAGTCAGTCGGTTTTGTCCGTCTGGTGCGGGACAACATCGTCAGCCAATGAGATCGCTTATAATGAATCGGAAACTTCCGGGATGTTTGACGTTTTCTTTCGATATTTTTATTGGACGGTTTGAACACGTGATCTTGACATAGCCAACAGATTACAGTTTGTTTACATCATACCACGCCGACATATTACTTTGACAGAATCAACACAAACATTGGGAAAAAAGACCGCTTGTTTAACCCAAATATCAATCAGTATGTAAATGGATCTGTTATTTGCTCTCCTATGTATCTAGTTACTTGTGGGTAGGAAATTTTAACATATCGGTATAAATCTAAGCATATCGGATTTTAACTAAAGCGACTAAGCGTATCGGCAGGCAGAGCAAGCGTATCGGGCCCGATACGCTAAAACGCTTTGGGGAAAACCATGCACTGCCTGAGAAACCATCATGCTAATGTGACAAATATAGCCACATGGGCTCAGGAGTATGTCGGAAAACTGCTGTCACTTAGCAGAGTCCACCGCTGCATCCAGAAACTGTATTATGCAAGCAGGAAGGCATTCAGCAATTCTATGCAGAAATACTACCAATTTCTCTGGGCCTGAACTCATCTCAGATGGACCGAAAGACAATGGAAACATGTGCTGTGGTCAGAGGAGTTCACATTTCATCTTGTTTTCGGGAAAAACAGACATCGAGTTCTCAGTACCAAAGGTGAACACGACCATCCAATTTGTTATCAGAGAAAAGTGTAAAAGCCAGCATCTGTGATGGTATGGGGGTCAGTGACCACAGAATGGGTGAGTTACAGGTGTATGAATGTACCATTGATGTATTGCAATTTTAGAAAAACATCAAGGTGACATCTCTTCCCAGGAAGTCCATGCTTATTTCAGCAGGACAATGCCAGGCCTCATTCTGCACGGGCTACAACAGCGTGGCTTCAGAGACACAGAGTGCGTGTGCTTGACTGGCCTGCCGCCAGTCCAGATCCGTCTCCTATTGAGAATGTATGGCACATTATGACGAAGAGAATCAGACAAGAGCAACTACGGACTGTTCAACAGCTGAAGTCTTGTATCAAGCAAGAATGGACAACAATACCAACTGCAACACTGCAACAATTAGTATCCTCAGTTCCTATATGATTAAAGTGTTCATAAAAGGAAAGGTGATGTAATACAATAGTAATGACGCCTCTGTCCCAACTTTTTTTGAGTGTTACAGGCATCAAATTCTAATTCATTTATATTTACAAAATACAATTAAGTTGGTCAGTAAAACTATTGAAAATCTTTTCTTTGTACTTTTGTCAGTTAAATAAAGGTTCATGTGAACTAACAAGTCACAGACTTTTGTTCTTATTGTATTTTGGAAAATAGCTCAACTTTTCTGGAAATGGGGTTAGTAGACTAGTCACCTAAAATTATCCATATGAGGTCAGCTTAAATCACATTGCATTCACCTTTATTTGTTTCCAGTCTATGATGGCCGCCAGCCCATATGAGGGCCGCCAGCCCATATGAGGGCCAGGTTGGCCCATGAATAGAACTGAATAGAATAGGAAGCAATTATTGGACAAAGTTGAACAAAATATCACGATTTGTTAGTGGCGAGCAAGCAATTAATTATTTGCCGATACTGAAGGCAGAGGTGCTTTTGCGACACGAACAAATCACGATATTTTCTGAAAAATATTATTGAACTCTGCTTATCATTCAAATTATTTTTTTAAAAATAATACTGATTATAAAGTTGACACAAATCAAATGATAAAGAAATTGAGCCATGTTGTCAAAAGTGTGAAGCAACTGCACATGAGCAGACCATTATTTGTAGGCAGTCATTTCCAGTTCTATTAGCCAATCAAAATGGCATAAAAAAATATACATACAATCAAACCTCGGGTCACGAACGTCCCATTTCACGAACAAATTGGGCTACGAACACCATTTCTGAACAAATTTTGCTTCAATTTGCGAACAATGCTTCGATGCACGGACGCACAAGCTGGCGGGCTTCCGCACCACGTGAGGCGTGCGGCAGCATCAGTCGTACTCAAGGTGGCGCACTGTGAACATTGTTCATCATTGCGTTGTATTGATACGATTTCTTTTTTGCTTTTTGCATTAAATTAACCCTCATTATGGCTCCCAAGAAAGCGAAAAGTGTTAGTGCTGTTATGAAGCCTAAACGAAGAAGGAAATAATAGTTAAACATGGAGGAGTACATTTGTACTCCATTGTGGAGGAGTACAAATACCTGGGTGTTCACCTCAACAACAAACTGGACTGGACTAACAACACAGATGTCCTGTACAAGAAGGGCCAAAGTCGTCTCCACCTCTTGAGAAGACTGAGGTCTTTTGGTGTGTGCAGGACACTGCTTAGGACTTTTTATGACTCTGTGGTAGCATCAGTGATTTTCTACGCTGTGGTCTGCTGGGGCTGTGGAAGTTCAGAGAGGGACAGGAAGAAACTTAATAAACTGGTCAGAAGGGCTGGCTCAGTCTTGGACTGTCCTCTGGACTCCCTCTCACCCCCTACATGAGGCTGTGGGGGCTTTAAGCAGCTCTTTTAGTAGTGGACTGCTACACCCACGGTGTAAGAAGGAGAGATACCGCAGGTCATTCATACCTACTGCTGTCAGACTGTATAACACCCACAACTTGTAACGTAGCACCAATAACCTGTTTGTCGTTATATTTGCACTACTTCACCACTACTACCTCTGCCATCTCTCATCGATGCAATTATTATGTGCAATAATATAGGCCCTAAACTATTTTTATGCATACTTATTATAATATATATATATATATATAAATAAAAATAAATTTTATGTATACATGTGTGTATATATACAGAGTCTACCTGTAATATGCAATTTTTTTCCGAGCCTCTCAATAAGGCAATTTTTCTATACTTTTTCACGGTAGATAATGCAAATAGCCATCTGTATTTAATCTTTCATTTGTCTAATTTTTATTTCAGTTTTATTTGTTATCTGTTTGACATTTTCTTGCTACTGTAACACGTGAATTTCCCCGATGTGGGATGAATAAAGTGAATCTAATCTAATCTAATGAACTCCTCCTCCTCCATCCACATGTGCCAGCAACTATCGACCACAAAGGTAAAGTGTACTGTACAATTATGTTTTATTTTAGTATTAATGTATTTTTCTCTAATTAAGGTCATCTTTAATTCCTTTCTGTATTTTTTCCACACATAAACCCATAAAACGTTACAAAAAAACCTGTTTCTGGGGCCGGTGAACAGATTAATTGGATTTACATTAATTTCAATGGGAAAAATTAATTCGGTGTCAAAGAACGAATTAAGTTCATAACCCGAGGTACCACTGTATATAAATTATAAAATGCTTTGTCATTTCACACAGTACAAGGAAATTTAAGTTGCAGACCTCAATGGTGCTATAAACATACAGGTAAAGATAAAAGTAAGTAAAATATTAAAATGTAAATAAAATATTAACAGAACATCCCCCGAGTGATGGTGAAAGAGGTTGTACATGCACCAGTAGAATAAAATATTATAAATAATGGGACAAATAAAATAAATACTAATGTAATAGTATGGATTAAAGATTAAAATAAAATACAGTCCTTTTTACAATAATTAATGACGCTGTTTGTGTAACGGACTGGAGTTTGATAATGACGTCACGCTGCCTAGGTGACAACAGCGCCCACTAGAGTCAGAGTACGGTGTTACACAGCCCGGATTTTCTCAGACTTAATAAACTTTTCTAAAGCCACTGCTTAACCCGTTGTTTTTAATCAAGCTCTATATATCTTCCAGATTATTTGTACAAATAAGTGAATAAATTAACTCGACTATTGCACCTTTAAAAGTCAACCTTTTATTTTTTTTTTCTTGGCCAGCTCCTGCTAACTATCACCTATAAACTGCACAAGAGCGCTTTCTCATGTACGAATTATTACATCTTAGTACACCATATCACTTTATAGTCGTGTTACTATGTTTACCATCTTTCACAGAGAAAACTACATGCTATTTTCACAAAAATACCTGTTTTTGCGAGTGGTGTTCTTCACCTAACCTCACTGCGGATAATCCCGGAAGTACTAGTAATTGCACCGGAAGAAGTCACTAGCCTGCTTGGCGAGAACAGGATAAATAGTATGCCAAACATTACACCACCAGTAATGTTGATAAATTTAGATTAAAATGCTTGTACGTAGTATGTAAAAGTGTGCAGAGAGAGGTTTTGACATAGTGACACATTTAAAGCAAAAAAAAAAAAAAGAAAACCAAAAAATAAAAATAAATTTTTTTTGACGCACCAGACACCCAGCTCTATTCTGCCATCTGCTGGAGAGTCAATGCGTTCCTGCATCTAAAAAAAACTTGATAAGACATTCGGATATACCAACAACACCTGAAATTAAAGTTTTATCTGTTATCAAGTTTGTGATCTTTAGCTAGCAGAAGTGGATAAAGTACCCAACTTCATTACTTAAGTCAAAGTACAGATCCCACTGGTCAAATGTGACTCCGATACAAGTGAAAGTTGTTCAGTCAAATTTTTACTTAAGTACTTGCTTTTAAAATACTTAAGTATTAAAAGTACATTTTCTGTCAATGCATTGTTGTATTATTGCTACAACAATTACAAAACCTAATGCCTCTGAAGCAACTGACTGGATTTACTGGGTGGCACGGTGGTGTAGTGGTTAGCACGGTTACCTCACAGCAAGAAGGTTCCAGGTTCGAACCCAGCGGCCGGCGAGGCCTTTCTGTGTGGAGTTTGCATGTTCTCCCTGTGTCTGCATGGGTTTCCCCCACAGTTCAAAGACATGCAGTTAGGTTAATGTGGGGTGGCCTTGGGCTGAAGTGCCCTTGAGCAAGGTACCTAACCCCTGACTGCTCCCCGGGTGCTCTAGTGTGGCTGCCCACTGCTCTGGGTGTGTGTGCATGTGTTCACTGCTTCAGATGGGTTAAATGCAGAGGACGAATTTCACTGTGCTTAAAGTGTGCATGTGACATAAAAGTTTCTTCTTCTTAAAAACTTGTAGAATCTGTAGCGCTGAAGTTCCACCTGACATGCTAGCAAACTCATACTGGGTAGCTAACATTACTAGAAAAGAAAGATTTCTACATTCTGTTTATTTGGCAAGATTATGCTAAAACATATTTCTGAAAGGACTTCAGATAAGTTAACGTTATTCATGTAAGTGTAACTCTGTTTTTACATGCTAACTAACAGTGTCAACATTAGCCGTGGACAAGGCGATGGCAACTTGGCGGGTAAATCCACAAAAAGTCATTTGACTAACCAGACTGCATAGCTATTGCAACATTATTACTAGCTCTAAAAGCACAGACAACTTCATTGCAAGCTTTCTCATGGAATAAAACATTTACGTCCCTCAATATGCTTCCACAGGTTGGATGGCGAGTTTTTGTAGGCCGTGATGTGGTTCGTTTTCGGCAAACAAAGCAAACATTTAAATCCTTTCAGAAAATTGAAACATGGGTTCTAGGTATGGCCCTGGGTGCGTGTATTCGTGTTAAATAATGCTGCGGATCACCGAACTTGATTTTATCCAGTCTGTGGACGTGACGTGACCCTAGTGATTGCTGATCGGCTGTCTCAGTGTCACCTGCGGAACAACCAATCATGTTTTAGGAAAGAAAAGAAAAAACATCCACTTTCAAAGTTGCTTCATAGTAACGAGTAAAGAGGACCTTGATAGAAATGTAGTGGAGTGAAAAGTCTTTCAAATGTAGTGAAGTTAAAGTCATAAGTTTCCAACAAAAATAATACTCAAGTAAAGGACAGATAGTCAAAAAGTGTACTTAATTACAGTACTCAAGTAAATGTACTTTGTTACTGTCCACCTCTGTTAGAAAGTGACCCATAATTTAATAAGTTCTAAGGAGATACATCTTAAGTCTAAAAGAACTTTAAAATTAAAACTTATACACATTGTAGCCTATGTAGCTTTATACTGTATGTAAATGCAAAGAAGACTGAATATATAAACATCAACTGTCACAGAATCATCAAGTCATTATCAGGTATTCCAGTTAACTCAGTGGAAACTTTTTCATACCTTGGTAGAAACATCATATCTTCAGAAAAAGACATTGACATCTGAATTGCCAAAGCATGGTCAGTTCTTAAATGACTCTCAATTATCTCATCTCATTATCTCTAGCCGCTTTATCCTTCTACAGGGTCGCAGGCAAGCTGGAGCCTATCCCAGCTGACTACGGGCGAAAGGCGGGGTACACCCTGGACAAGTCGCCAGGTCATCACAGGGCTGACACATAGACACAGACAACCATTCACACTCACATTCACACCTACGGTCAATTTAGAGTCACCAGTTAACCTAACCTGCATGTCTTTGGACTGTGGGGGAAACCGGAGCACCCGGAGGAAACCCACACGGACACGGGGAGAACATGCAAACTCCACACAGAAAGGCCCTCGCCAGCCCCGGGGCTCAAACCCAGGACCTTCTTGCTGTGAGGCGACAGCACTAACCACTACACCACCGTGCCGCCCCACTCTCAATTATTTGGAAATCAAATCTTCCCAACGAAGTTAAGAAAAACTTTTTCCGTGCTGTAGTTGAATCTGTCTTGCTCTATGGTTCCTCAACCTGGACCCTCACAAAAAAAAATTGGAGAACACACTAAATGGCAACTATACTCGGAGCCATTCTCAATATCTCATGGCAGGAACATCCTACAAAAACCCAACTTTATGGCAATCTTGCCCCCATCTCAGAAGTTATACGAGAAAGAATACTCAGATGTGCTGAGCGTAGTTTCCGAAGTAAAGATGAGCTGATCAGTGACCTAATTCTCTGGAATCCATCTCATGGTCATAGAAGTGCTGGAAGGCCTTCAAAGACTTACATAGACCAACTCATCTGTGATTCTGGACTCAACCTTGATGAATTACCTACTGTGATGATGGACAGAAATGCTTGGTGTGATATTGTCAAAAGAATCCGAGCAAGCTCGATGATGATGGCTTTATTTATATCTCCTTAACTACTTTGTCTTTCAGATTTTAGAGCAACATAAACCTTATTTTTGCCGACTTCAGAGAAAATATACTGATATGGCCCAAAACCCAGAGCTTGTCCTAGAGGCCAGAGTCTAAAGATGAGGGAATACTTCAAAATGTGTTCTCCAGTACTCAGGGTCATTTCAGTTCAAATCAGTTTTATTTGTATAAAAATACACATTGTCATAAAGCAGCTTTACAGCAATTCAGGTATAGATTTAGATCCCTAATGAGAGCCAGAGATGACAGTGTTAAATTGGCTTTTAAACTGATGCATTGATTCAAACTGTCTGATCATTATACCCCAATGTGTATCTGAGCTTCAGTATTCAAGTGAGTGCTTTTGTTGTAAATCTGTCAGATACCTCCTTATCTATGGCATCAGAATTGGCACTTTGTACCTTCTGAGTTCTAATGACCCAGTAACTTGCACAAGTTTCTTCGCCTCAGTTGCAGTTTCTGGACTGCCAAATCCAAATACCTTAAAATCAGCAAAGTTGGGGGCGTCGTGGCTCAGGTGGATAAGGCGCCATATCATAAATCCGGGGACCCGGGTTCAATTCCGACCTGAGGTCATTTCCCGATCCCTCCCTGTCTCTCTCTCCTGCTCATTTCCTGTCTCTACACTGTCCTATCCAATAAAGGTGAAAAAAGCCCCAAAAAATATCTTAAAAAAAAAATCAGCAAAGTTGCCCAGGCCAACACACAAGCACTTTCCCTGTCTTTACGCTATATAAGATACGGGTGGAATATTCTGATTTAGAAACACTTCTGACAAAGCAAAACCAGGCCTGAGATGAAACATTGCAAGGTTTGAGTAAGGAGTGACCTAATGGCAGGTAAACTCAAAGAAACACATCTATGTTTAGGATGTCAGCTTTACATGTCAACTATAAGGCAAACAGATTCAGGTTTCTTTACCTCTTCTATAGCCATAGTCTCTTCAGTATCTCATACGACTATCTTGGCCCTCTTGTTCTTTCTAGTAGGCACGATGTACTGTAGGTGGGGTCAAGCTTGTTAACAAAAGCCCTGAAACCCTCAAACTCAACAATTAAAAAAAAAAAGGTTTGGACATAACAACCACTAACACTTCATCTAATTTCTTATGGCTGCCTAATTTCACAATTAACCTAAATGCAGACACATAGCTCTGAATGTATACATGAAAATTCAGCCTGACTTTTACATGCTGTAATCTGGGTATCTTTGTCACACTTGAAACATTTTTATTCAGTTACTACATAGGTCTGTAATCGGCGAGACACCATGAGCTATGGAAACGGAGATCAGCGCTGCCCAATGCACTAAGTGCCTGGTTGGTCCTGGGACAGGAGACTGCCTGGGAAGATCAGGTCCTGACACAGGCGGGACTTTAACTTTGACTACATAGGTCTACTCCTACCTTTGTGCTGGATTAATGTAAGTAGTAAGTTGTGCACGTCATTTCAAACATATCTTTACTACTACAGGCCTACTTTCCCCTTATCTTCAGTTTAATTTGGCAGGGTTCTGTATTTACCAGTAAAAATTTACAAACGTTCAATCTAATCTACTCTAATCGCACAGTGCCAACAAAATGCATCCAATGAATCAACATCTAATATGATGGCAGAGAATAGTGGTTTTGAGAAAGTTTTATCAAGGATGGTGAGACAAAATTAATTTGTGGGCGGCATGATGGTGTAGTGGTTAGCACTGTTGCCTCACAACAAGAAGGTTCTGGGTTCTAACTTCATGGCCAATGGGGGCCTTTCTGTGTGGAGTTTTCATGTTCTCCTCGTGTCTGCGTGGGTTTCTTCTGGGTGCTCCGGTTTCCCCCACAATCCAAAGACATGCAGGATACTGTATGTAAAATACCCATTGGTATTCACAAGCCAATGCATACTTAGTGCTGGTCCCAAGCCCAGATAGACTGGGCAGGGTTGTGTCAGGAAGGGCATCTGGTGTAAAACCTATGCCAAATCATCCACCCATTATCTGTAGCCACTTATCCTGTTCTACAGGGTCGCAGGCAAGCTGGAGCCTATCCCAGCTGACTATGGGCGAGAGGCGGGGTACACCCTGGACAAATCGCCAGGTCATCGCAGGGCTGACACATAGACACAGACAACCATTCACACTCACATTCACACCTATGGTCAGTTTAGAGTCTAACCTGCATGCCTTTGGACTGTGGGGGAAACCGGAGCACCTGGAGGAAACCCATGCAGACACAGGGAGAACATGCAAATTCCACACAGAAAGGCCCTCGTCAGCTGCTGGGCTCAAACCCAGAACCTTCTTGCCGTGAGGTGACAGTGCTAACCACTACACCACTGTGCCGCCCTATGCCAAGTCAAATATGCAGAATATATCTGCTGCGGCAACCCTGATGGGAGCAGCCGAAAGAAGACGGTGAGACAAATTTAATTCAGTGTGAGGTTTTGAAAGCACTACCGCTTATACAGTGGTGCTTGAAAGTTTGTGAACCCTTGAGAATTTTCTATATTTCTGCATAAATATGGCCTAAAACAACATCAGATTTTCACACAAGTCCTAAAAGTAGATAAAGAGAACCCAGTTAAACAAATGAGACAAAAAATATTATACTTGGTCATTTATTTACTGAGGAAAATGATCCAATATTACATATCTGTGTGTGGCAAAAGTATGTGAACCTTTGCTGTCAGTATCTGGTGTGACCCCCTTGTGCAGCAATAACTGCAACTAAATGTTTGCGGTAACTGTTGATCAGTCCTGCACACTGGCTTGGAGGAATTTTAGCCCATTCCTCCATACAGAACAGCTTCAACTCTGGGATGTTGGTGGGTTTCCTCACATGAACTGCTCGCTTCAGGTCCTTCCACAACATTTCCATTGGATTAAGGGCAGGACTTTGACTTGGCCATTCCAAAATATTAACTTAATTTTCTTTAACCATTCTTTGGTAGAACTACTTGTGTGCTTAGGGTCGTTGTCTTGCTGCATGACCCACCTTCACTTGAGATTCAGTTTATGGACAGATGTCCTGACATTTTCCTGTAGAATTCGCTGGTATAATTCAGAATGCATTGTTCCATCAATGATGGCAAGCCGTCCTGGCCCAGATGCAGCAAAACAGGCCCAAACCATGATACTACCACCACCACGTTTCACAGATGGGATAAGGTTCTTATGCTGGAATGCAGTGTTTTCCTTTCTCCAAACATAACGCTTCTCATTTAAACCAAAAAGTTCTATTTTGGTCTCATCCATCCACAAAACATTTTTTCCAGTGGCCTTCTGGATTGTCCATGTGATCTTTAGCAAACTGCAGATGAGCAGCAATGTTCTTTTTGGAGAGCAGTGGCTTTCTCCTTGCAACCCTGCCATGCACACCATTATTGTTCAGTGTTCTCCTGATGGTGTACTCATGAACATTAACATTAGCCAATGTGAGAGAGGCCTTCAGTTGCTCAGAAGTTACCCTGGGGTCCTTTTTGACCTTGCCGACTATTACATGCCTTGCTCTTGGAGTGATCTTTGTTGGTTGACCACTCCTGGGGAGGGTAAAAATGGACTTGAATTCCTCCATTTGTACACAATCTGTCTGACTGTGGATTGGTGGAGTCCAAACTCTTTAGAGATGGTTTTGTAACCTTTTCCAGCCTGATGAGCATCAACAATGCTTTTTCTGAGGTCCTCAGAAATCTCCTTTGTTCGTGCCATGATACACTTCCACAAACATGTGTTGTGAAGATCAGACTTTGATAGATCCCTGTTCTTTAAATAAAACAGGGTGCCCACTCACACCTGATTGTCATCCCATTGATTGAAAACACCTGACTCTAATTTCACCTTCAAATTAACTGCTAATCCTAGAGGTTCACATACTTTTGCCACTCACAGATATGTAATATTGGATCATTTTCCTCAATAAACAAATGACCAAGTATAATATTTTTGTCTCGTTTGTTTAACTGGGTTCTCTTTATCTACTTTTAGGACTTGTGTGAAAATCTGATGATGTTTTAGGTCATATTTATGCAGAAATATAGAAAATTCTAAAGGGTTCACAAACTTTCAAGCACCACTGTATCTGTCATAATGCAGGAACTCTTTTGCCTGCTTGAAGGAAACAACGCCAAGGAGTCGTTTGGGAGCCAAAAGAGTCGGTTCTTATTGGTGAGATGAGTCGATTGCACTGACGCGCTGAAAAGAGCCGGATTTCTTATTCCTTACTGCCACCTACTGTACGTAGTTACAACCATTATATTGTTAGTGATTACGGTTCAGGACTTCTGCAGACTTGAACACACACCAACATTTTTTTTTGAAAGGTGTTGGAGGAAGCTCCAGCATATTTTGTGAATCAGTTCATCTCACTGATGCTGCATGTTGCTGAGTGAGAGTGGGCTACAGAGCTAAGGATGTGATGTGATTTGATGTGATGTGATGAGATAGCCTTTTATTATCCCACAAGGGGAAATTTGCATTGTTACAGCAGCAAAATATATAAAGAGAAAAAGATAAGGCAGTGAAGGAGTAATGCAA
The DNA here is from genome assembly GCF_027579695.1 of Neoarius graeffei. NCBI lineage: Eukaryota > Metazoa > Chordata > Actinopteri > Siluriformes > Ariidae > Neoarius > Neoarius graeffei. Next base: position 75,003,572 of record NC_083569.1, on the reverse strand, counting down.
AAGCACTAAGTATACAAAAAAGGATATATATATATATATATATATATATATGGGCGGCACGGTGGTGTAGTGGTTAGCGCTGTCGCCTCACAGTAAGAAGGTCCAGGTTTGAGCCCCGTGGCTGGCGAGGGCCTTTCTGTGCGGAGTTTGCATGTTCTCCCCGTGCCCGCGTGGGTTTCCTCCGGGTGCTCCGGTTTCCCCCACAGTCCAAAGACATGCAGGTTAGGTTAACTGGTGAGTCTAAATTGACCGTAGGTGTGAATGTGAGTGTGAATGGTTGTCTGTGTCTATGTGTCAGCCCTGTGATGACCTGGCGACTTGTCCAGGGTGTACCCCGCCTTTTGCCTGTAGTCAGCTGGGATAGGCTCCAGCTTGCCTGCGACCCTGTAGAACAGGATAAAGCGGCTAGAGGTAATGAGATGAGATGAGAAAATCTTAATTCAGTACCCATCTCCCATAACCCGGTATGGGACAGAACAGTACCATCATGCATTTTAATGTGGTGTCACACATTTTCTTATATTTGCCTTCCGGGTTTTTATATGCTGTTCCGTCCCATGTATAACAAGTGTTCCATTCCATACAAGGGCGTACGTTTGGTATTAACACTGGTGGGGACATAAACCCAATGCCAACTCCCAGTGGCGCCAACTTCAGGTCAACATTAGAGGGTCACAATATTTTGCTCCATTGTGTTCCACCAAAAGAGTCTCCATCATCTCTCCAAAGTCCAGACTTTTAAAATTTGAAGTTCAGAAGAACTGTAGTAATTCATGATGAAGAAGAAGAATGGGCGGTGTAGTGGTTAGCACTGTCGCCTCACAGCAAGAAGGTCCGGGTTCGAGCCCCGTGGCCGGCGAGGGCCTTTCTGTGTGGAGTTTGCATGTTCTCCCCGTGTCCGCGTGGGTTTCCTCCGGGTGCTCCGGTTTCCCCCACAGTCCAAAGACATGCAGGTTAGGTTAACTGGTGGCTCTAAATTGAGCGTAGGTGTGAATGTGAGTGTGAATGGTTGTCTGTGTCTATGTGTCAGCCCTGTGATGACCTGGCGACTTGTCCAGGGTGTACCCCGCCTTTCGCCCGTAGTCAGCTGGGATAGGCTCCAGCTTGCCTGCGACCCTGTAGAAGGATAAAGCGGCTAGAGATAATGAGATGAGATGAGAAATTCTAACAGAAAACGAGAGCGCCCAAAAGGGAAAACTGAGCCGAGCCGCCATTTTGAATCCTCATTCACGGCTGTAATGCAAATGGCTTCCTCCTCGGTATACAAGTGCACTTCCATGGCAGGAAAAAAACTACATTTTGCCGCCTATGTAGTCCCCTATTTATACAAATAGGAGTCATTCAGGATTCAGCCATGTTTTTGCTCAGCGTTAGCAAGTTACAGTTTTTAGCTTTCTCCTGAAATGTTTTCTTTTATTTCTTCTTCCTCAGGGTAGTAAAACTCACTTTCGCTGTGAACACTGTCGTTATCGCTATCCATGCAGTAAAATTAATGCTATTCTCCTGAGAAATGCTGGCAAAAATGTATAAGATTTTTGATAATCTTGTAAATAAATCTTATAAAAAAGATAAATGTTGACAAAAAATGCTACTACGTTTGTTGTTGTGAACAAGCGAGTCGCCAGGGGTCTGTAACTGGGGTAGGATACGGACCCGCTCGCCAGCCAATCAGAGCACAGGATTTGATGGAAACTGGACCGCGGAAAAAAAAAAAGATATATATATATATATATATATATATATATATATATATATATATATATATATATACACACAACCCCGATTCCAAAGAAGTTGGGACAAAGTACAAATTGTAAATAAAAACGGAATGCAATAATATACAAATCTCGAAAACTGATATTGTATTCACAATAGAACATAGACAACATATCAAATGTCGAAAATGAGACATTTTGAAATTTCATGCCAAATATTGGCTCATTTGAAATTTCATGACAGCAACACATCTCAAAAAAGTTGGGACAGGGGCAATAAGAGGCTGGAAAAGTTAAAGGTACAAAAAAGGAACAGCTGGAGGACCAAATTGCAACTCATTAGGTCAATGGAGCAATTGCATGTGACATCACAGCCGATCCAGATTGTAAACAGACGCCATCTTGTCGGTCAAACGCCATATTTCCGCCTTCTACTTCTGGTTCCACTTCTACTTCTGGTTCTACTTCTGCTTCAGACGAGTGGAATCCTGTGTCCGAGTCCTTCCCTTTCAAGTGTGGGAAACCCATGATGCTCACATACACTTGACAGTCGGCTGCCACGGGACCCTGACAGGCGTGCAAAATGGATTGCTGCTATATATACAGTAATAGTGATAGACTACTGATACTTGATCTAACTGATAATATAAAATATTCAACCAGAATAGTGGATATGGCAGCGCATGATGGGGATGCTGCGGCTACAAGCTCTCCCTACCTGTGCATGTTTTTTATGTTTTTTGTGTGTATTTTTGCGTGTTGTTCGTCTGTACCGGACTTCAATATCCACTCCAACCATATGGACTTACTGGACATTGGTTTCCAGCAGAAAATGACAGTTTGTAGCGACTTCCATCGCATGCACAACATTCCGGACGAGATAGCGAGACCAGTGGGGTCTCCGTGGATTGTTATCGGGTCTGGCAGGTGAAGGAGGCGGCGTCGGGAGAGGGAGCAAAAGCGGGGCTGCAGAGCCGGCCTGTTGACTAAGCTCAGAAAACAGCCACTCAAACCTCCACTGTCAAGCCTCTACCTCTCCAACGCCAGATCCATGGTAAACAAGACGGACGATTTGGAATTACAGCTGGAATTACCTTATTCTATTCTATAATCGGCTGGTCAGTGCTATACTAGATACTACTGACATATCTAGTATCAGTACTAGTACTCAATACTTAAGTGACTTACCCGTCCAATGAGGATTGTTATTTTCTTGTTTACAAGATGCCACATCTGAGGGGGGCTGACAAATCCTGAATTTCTGTAAAGATAACTGTCCAGAGATTTAGAAGCATGCAGTGCTTCACCACTGAACAGCGAGGGAAAGTTAATGAGGTAATTATACACATCTGGGTATTCCACCTCTGGCAGTTCAATATCCACTGACACGGTCGTAAAAACTACATCCGGTAATTGATAAGGGTCACTAATCTGTAGGTCGTTTATTTTAGACATATATCTAGTTATCTGTTCATTAGAAAAATGAGCCGTGTAGTCCGTCGGTTGAAATTGATCCATTTTGTATACGAGTGCAACAATATTCAGCTGTGTTGTTGACCGACAAGATGGCGGCTGTTTACATTCCAGCCGGGATTCGGTCACGTGACTGCAAGAGGTCTATTGGCAATAGGTCATTAACATGACTGGGTATAAAAAGAGCATCTTGGAGTGGCAGCGGCTCTCAGAAGCAAAGATGGGAAGAGGATCACCAATCCCCCTAATTCTGCGCCAACAAATAGTGGAGCAATATCAGAAAGGAGTTCGACAGTGTAAAATTGCAAAGAGTTTGAACATATCATCATCTACAGTGCATAATATCATCAAAAGATTCAGAGAATCTGGAAGAATCTCTGTGCGTAAGGGTCAAGGCCGGAAAACCATACCGGGTGGCCGTGATCTTTGGGCCCTTAGACGGCACTGCATCACATACAGGCATGCTTCTGTATTGGAAATCACAAAATGGGCTCAGGAATATTTCCAGAGAACATTATCTGTGAACACAATTCACCGTGCCATCCGCCGTTGCCAGCTAAAACTCTATAGTTCAAAGAAGAAGCCGTATCTAAACATGATCCAGAAGCGCAGACGTCTTCTCTGGGCCAAGGCTCATTTAAAATGGACTGTGGCAAAGTGGAAAACTGTTCTATGGTCAGACGAATCAAAATTTGAAGTTCTTTAAACAGCTAAAATACAGATTCATATGTAATATCACTTGTAAAATATCTGAACACTTATACCGTCATTCTGTGCACACTGTATATTTTATATTTATTTAACTATTCCATACTTGACTTACCTGGATTACTTTGCACTATGCACCTATTTTTGTTGTTGTTTGCTTGTTTGTTTGTTTTGTACTATGAGAGCTAAGTGAACCGGAGTCAAATTCCTCATGTGTGTCCACATACCTGGCAATTAAAGTGTTTCTGATTTCTGATTCTGATTTATGGAAATCAGGGACGCCGTGTCATTCGGACTAAAGAGGAGAAGGACGACCCAAGTTGTTATCAGCGCTCAGTTCAGAAGCCTGCATCTCTGATGGTATGGGGTTGCATTAGTGCGTGTGGCATGGGCAGCTTACACATCTGGAAAGACACCATCAATGCTGAAAGGTATATCCAGGTTCTAGAGCAACATATGCTCCCATCCAGACGACGTCTCTTTCAGGGAAGACCTTGCATTTTCCAACATGACAATGCCAAACCACATACTGCATCAATTACAGCATCATGGCTGCGTAGAAGAAGGGTCCGGGTACTGAACTGGCCAGCCTGCAGTCCAGATCTTTCACCCATAGAAAACATTTGGCGCATCATAAAACGGAAGATACGACAAAAAAGACCTAAGACAGTTGAGCAACTAGAATCCTACATTAGACAAGAATGGGTTAACATTCCTATCCCTAAACTTGAGCAACTTGTCTCCTCAGTCCCCAGACGTTTACAGACTGTTGTAAAGAGAAAAGGGGATGTCTCACAGTGGGAAACATGGCCTTGTCCCAACTTTTTTGAGATGTGGTGTCGTCATGAAATTTAAAATCACCTAATTTTTCTCTTTAAATGATGCATTTTCTCAGTTTAAACATTTGATGTGTCATCTATGTTCTATTCTGAATAAAATATGGAATTTTGAAACTTCCACATCATTGCATTCCGTTTTTATTTACAATTTGTACTTTGTCCCAACTTTTTTGGAATCGGGGTTGTATATATATATATATTAAATTTTAAATATATTCATTCAATTTTATAAACTGAAATGACGTACAGTAAACACTTCAGCTAAGCTCGAGCTAAATGTCCACACACAGCACCACCATACTCTCAGTCAGTAAACACCCAGCAGTGTTCTCACAAATCCCGCCTTCTGTTTTGGGATTGGTCAGGTGGAGTGAAATCGTGCGTGAAGTGCTACAGGATTAACCAATCCGAGAACAGGAGGCGCGACACTATTCGCCAATCGTAGCGCAGAGTAGCTGTTGTGTTTTAATATGGCTGAGAGCATGTGAAACCCTTGCTCCATGATGTTATTTTCTGATCAGGCTTTAGGCAGTGCTAACCACGACATTTTTTCAGACTAAAAATGTTGCACTGTACAGCCACGTTGTGAATTATATAAGAGTTCAAATCATTTTATTAGTCAACACTCATGCTATGTTTCTCCAGCCATACATGTAAATCACACTCTCCATATTAAGGAATCTTAATTAATTTGGGATTTGTGTGAATTAGGTAACTGAAACTCATCTCTCATCTCATCTCATTATCTCTAGCCGCTTTATCCTGTCCTACAGGGTCGCAGGCAAGCTGGAACCTATCCCAGCTGACTACGGGCGAAAGGCGGGGTACACCCTGGACAAGTCGCCAGGTCATCACAGGGCTGACACAGAGACACAGACAACCATTCACACTCACATTCACACCTACGCTCAATTTAGAGTCACCAGTTAACCTAACCTGCATGTCTTTGGACTGTGGGGGAAACCGGAGCACCCGGAGGAAACCCACGCGGACACGGGGAGAACATGCAAACTCCACACAGAAAGGCCCTCGCCGGCCACGGGGCTCGAACCCGGACCTTCTTGCTGTGAGGCGACAGCGCTAACCACTACACCACCGTGCCGCCCATAACTGAAACTGAAAGGTAAATTGATTTGATGAATGAACTCATGTAATTGTGATTGTCTTGTACTGTAAGTGATTTATGTGGGTGTTGGTTCAGTAAACACACTGTTGTCTTGTAGCTACAGTCATACACTTTGTAGGGATACAATTTACCTGATTAAATAGTGAATAAATATAAGTGAAGAATCGCACGGTGGTGTAGTGGTTAGCACTGTTGCCTCACAGCAAGAAGGTTCTGGGTTTGAGCCCAGTGGCCGATGGGGGCTTTTCTGTGTGGAGTTTGCATGTTCTCCCCGTGTCCGTGTGGGTTTCCTCCGAGTGCTCCAGTTTCCCCCACAGTCCAAAGACATGCATGTTAGGCTAATTGGTGACTCTAAATTGACCGTAGGTGTGAATGTGAGCGTGAATGGTTGTCTGTGTCTATGTGTCAGCCCTGTGATGACCTGGCGACTTGTCCAGGGTGTACCCTGCCTCTCGCCCATAGTCAGCTGGGATAGGCTCCAGCTTGCCTGCAACCCTGCACAGGATAAGCGGTGACAGATAATGGATGGATGGATATAAGTAGGTATGCCTAATAAAGTGGTCACAGGGTGTGTGCTGTGTTCCGTCTCTGTACAAAAACATGTTCCTCCAAACAGTGAATACTGTGTCATGTCATGTTAATTAATGCTCTCTACTGAATCTTATGTAGATACAACTGATATATGAAAGTTCATAACCTTCCTATCTTTACAGTTAAAATGGTAACAAAGTAGTTTTCTTGCTCTCTATGCTTGTGAAATAAATTCAGGTACAATGAAATGATGACGAGGCTCAGATAATTTCCTTACATATAACATAAGGCACAGAATATATGTTTCCTTGAATTTATTGACGAAACATTTAGAGCATTTAGTAGACACCCTTCTCCGAAACAACTTACATTTTTCTCATTTGTCCAACTGAGTCTAGTTCTTATCTAGAGTGTTTATACTGTTTATTTTGTTTATTTCAATTATTCTCATCTCATCTCATTATCTCTCGCCGCTTTATCCTGTTCTACAGGGTCGCAGGCAAGCTGGAGCCTATCCCAGCTGACTACGGGCGAAAGGCGGGGTACACCCTGGACAAGTCACCAGGTCATCACAGGGCTGACACATAGACACAGACAACCATTCGCACTCACATTCACACCTACGGTCAATTTAGAGTCACCAGTTAACCTAACCTGCATGTCTTTGGACTGTGGGGGAAACCGGAGCACCCGGAGGAAACCCACGCGGTCACGGGGAGAACATGCAAACTTCACACAGAAAGGCCCTCGCCGGCCATGGGGCTCGAACCCGGACCTTCTTGCTGTGAGGCGACAGCGCTAACCACTACATCACCGTGCCGCCCAAGTTGGGAGATTAATAAATTAAAAGTTATATATTATCATATAACATAATGGGAGGAAAACAAGGATCAATGTAAACAAGATAGTGTATTTCTCAGTGCTTACATAAAAATGTGGAAAAAGTGAGTCAATGACAGTGGACATATAAAGTGACTCAGAAGATAGAAGGTTTAAAGTGTAAAGAGACTAAAGTGAAAAATTGGGTGAGGATTAGGTTATATTTTACAATTAGAAACTGGTTAATCTAAAGTTATTTAAGAAATTTTGTTGTCTTAACCAGTAGTTGTCAGATACCCCTTTTTGACCAACAGCAAATGGGTTCTTGAACTGGTTCCATTCAGGATTCTTTGAACCTTGGTGCCACCTAGTGAACCGGCCCACCTTTTCACTAGTTTTGAGCGAAATCGTTGTAATCAAGGATGCGTCATGAACGGAGGGCATTGCCCAATTCACAACAGGAGTAAATAGTAGTAGCAAGATGGTGGAGTGCATTGATTACCTGTGAGTTTTTGTTCTGTTACTGCAGATATTTGTTTTTGGTACTTTTTTTTCCTGAAGATGAATCCTTTTCTGGTTTCCCCCACAGTCCAAAGACATGCAGGTTAGGTTAACTGGTGACTCTAAATTGACCGTAGGTGTGAATGTGAGTGTGAATGGTTGTCTGTGTCTATGTGTCAGCCCTGTGATGACCTGGCGACTTGTCCAGGGTGTACCCCGCCTTTCGCCCATAGTCAGCTGGGATAGGCTCCAGCTTGCCTGCGACCCTGTAGAACAGGATAAAGCGGCTAGAGATAATGAGATGAGATGAGATGATATACCACGAAAAAAAGCCAGCCAATATTATTATTATTATACATACACATTCCTTCTGGGTGTTCAATGCGTCTTTCTTTTTCAAAATTTTCTCAAAATCTTCCATATTTAATGAAGCAAACCTGGCAGCCATGTTTGTTTACAAATTGTCACAGTCACTCGCTAGCCCAGAAGTTTTACGTCTCTGACCTGTGATGTTATGTTGTCTTGACAACCACGCAGTATCGTAAACCATATTCAACGCTCATTCTCCATTGGGTAGAATGACGTAATACATGTAGGATAAGCGATATGCAAACAATTATTGAACACTATCAAACCAAATGAACGAAACCTGCTAGAAGGGAATAGAATACATGCTTTTATTCCATCTAAAAAGTGCCCTGTATGTATAATAATTCCCAATATTTGACTCCGATGACATCACTCCCAATGTTTTCCTGCTGATGCATTGTAAAAATGGTGAACTGGTTCAAAATTAAAATTTTTCTGATTAACTTGTGTAATGTATTTTTGTTTTTTTGAGAGTGTAATATATAATATGAAGAACATTACATGGTGGTGCTGCGTGCCTTTGTTTTCCCTTATTAAATCCCGCTGCATCCCTTCATCTCGGCGGCATCCGTTTGTACTGTAGGTTGGTAGCACCCATCTGCACCAAAACCGATGCAAATTACCCTGGCCCTGACGTTACCAATTTCCACTGCTTTCCGTGATTTTCCTTATTTGGCTTACGCAGAACTGCATAACCCATCACTTTTAGTAGACAAGCTGATTTATGAATATTCTGTGGACGAATTAACCCGTTGCTTTGGCAACTGTTTAGACATGTCTGGTCTCCTTGGGTACTCACACCAAAGCAGGGACCCTGTGACAGCAAGGCTATGACAGTGTCACTACATTTGTATCTGACTGATAACTCATGTCCTGTCTGGATGGCTAGATAGCATTCACGAGGCATACAAGCAGTTTTGGGCACCCAAAAACTTGATGCTGCTCAAGATCTACATGAATTCGCTTGCTGCCCTGACCAAACCCATGGTAAGAGGGTGTTATCCTCTCAACGATACTAAGTAGACGTAATTACATTATAGTATCATTGGTTCTGTTTCATATAGAAAAAAATACATGGATGAAATGTACTCTAATACAGACATTAAACTTAGCTTTACTCCACCAAAATTTGCCTCTCAAAATGTGGGAAATAGCATTTTAGAGGGTTAAAAGTTCCAAAATTTCCCAGGGGGGGCATGCCCCCAACCCCCCTAGATTTGGCGTGCCTTTGGTGCACGACACATTGCCCCCATCCAAAACTTTCTGCTGCCACCTAATTCACGACTCGAAGATAAACTTCATATCTTTGCATGACCATGTGTGTGTGTGCTAATTCATGTGGGCTCCATGGAATTTATTTTCCAGTCTCTGGTTCCAAACAGGGCAGCACAGTGGTGTAGTGGTTAGCACTGTTGCCTCACAGCAAGAAGGTACTGGGTTCGAGCCCAGCGGCTGACGAGGGCCTTTCTGTGTGGAGTTTACATGTTCTCCCCGTGTCTGCGTGGTCTGTGATGACCTGGCAACTTGTCCAGGGTGTACCCCGCCTCTCACCCATAGTCAGCTGGGATAGGCTCCAGCTCGCCTACGGCTACATATAATGGTGGTGTAGTGGTAAGCACGGTCGCCTCACAGCAAGAAGGTCATGGGTTCGAGCCCAGCGGCCGACAAGGGCCTTTCTGTGCGGAGTTTGCATGTTCCCCCCGTGTCTGCGTGGGTTTCCTGCACAGTCCAAAGGCATGCAGGTTAGGCTAACTGGTGGCTCTAAATTGACCGTAGGTGTGAGTGTGAGTGTGAATGGTTGTTTGTCTATGTGTCAGCCCTGTGATGACCTGGCAACTTATCCAGGGTGTACCATAGTCAGCTGGGATAGGCTCCAGCTCGCCTGCGACCCTGTAGAACAGGATAATCATAATGGATGGATGGATGGTTCCAGGGGCGGCATGGTGGTGTAGTGGTTAGCGCTGTCGCCTCACAGCAAGAAGGTCCTGGGTTTGAGCCCTGTGGCCGGCGAGGGCCTTTCTGTGCAGAGTTTGCATGTTCTCCCCGTGTCCGCGTGGGTTTCCTCCGGGTGCTCCGGTTTCCCCCACAGTCCAAAGGCATGCAAGTTAGGCTCTAAACTGACCGTAGGTGTGAATGTGAGTGTGAATGGTTGTCTATGTGTCAGCCCTGTGATGACCTGGCGACTTGTCCAGGGTGTACCCCGCCTTTCACCCGTAGTCAGCTGGGATAGGCTCCAGCTTGCCTGCGACCCTGTAGAAGGATAAAGCGGCTACAGATAATGAGATGAGATGAGATGAATGGATGGTTCCAAAGAGTTTGCTGGCCTGAGCAGAAGTGTATTGGCGAGTATTCACCGCTAGGGGCGCTGTAAACCCCCTAATTATTTGAATTGTGTGGCCCTGGAGTCACGTGGTACAGCGGCCATCTTCCTAAAACACAAACAAGAGCAGCGAGTAGACAAGAGCTATCAACGCACAGCGACCGTCGGAGAGAGCAAATACAAATAATATATCTGTTCTACACAACCTAATGAGGATTATAGCGCGGTTTTAGAGGACGAGCGCGCCAGCAGCCGGACACCACAATCCCGTGCGCGAAAAACGAGACGTCTCGAAGTAAATAAAAACCAACAAGAAGCAGAAGAAGTTTGCATTTGGAGCTGCAGAATCACACGGTGAGCAAACGCAGCGTCTCTCCTTGGATGTTTTTGCTAACGTTAGCCGTGCTAGCATGAGATCTGGTTACAAACGCGGAGAGGGATTTGGTTTATTGTCGCTGTTTCAGTCCACTTCTGGGTCAGCCGTGAATTGGGTCGAGTGTGAGTGTGAAGGTGTGTGCGGTGTTTTTCCTGACTGGGAGTGTGTTTTGTAGGTGTGTGTTGTGAGGGAGTTGTGGCGGAGTGTGAAGGCCACGGTTACAGGAGGAGGGTGAGGGGAGAGTCCAAAACAACACACTACCCTACCGACCCAACTCACTGCATGTGTGCTTTATATCCGGACTGTTCTGTGCTTTAGCTATGATGCAAATGTTTAAGGGTTGTTTTACAATCAGGGTCCGCAAGCTAAAAATCACATTTAACACTTATTATCTTCAATATCAAAAGGCTTGACTAAATAAACTTGGTTGTGTATTGTAGCCCTGTGATAGCTCTATATTAGGGCTGGGTATCACCAGATACCTCACGATACGATACTATGGCGATATTTTGCCCACGATAACGATAATATCACGGTACAGCGATTCTGCGATAATCGATATATTGCAAGAAATTTCAACCACATCACGATATCTGTGTCACTGAAGAAAATCAGAATTTATTGACCACTGTAAAATTACATTTCACGTACATAACTACACACTCTTGCCAGACATGTATTTGTCTCTATTCTACTGCTGGCAAAACCAAGAGTTGCTTCACTACAACATACAGAAAATTCCCATTTCTGTGCTAGTATTCTCAACTTTTCTGTAAGCATGGACACATCAGTGCTGCTTAACAAGCAGAATCAAATTGTTTTATGAAAGCTTAAAACTTGCACTGCAGACTGCACATACATTTCAGTGCTAACACTATCAATTTGTTCTTTGTAAACTTGAGAACATATACTGGAGAACATTTAACTTGTGCTTATTTTGCAGGAACAACACACTGTCTGAAACACATTGAAAAGTGCAGTGTGCATCTTGGTCTCCTACTGCGCATGCGCAGAATTAGCAAGTTCTCATACAGACCGGTTTATTATTCAAAACAAGGCATTACAAATTATTTGACTCGGCCAAAGACTCGACCAATACGCACAAAACATAAAAATCGGCAAATGCGTGAAATACTCACCGATTTTCTATCAGCCCAGCTGATCGGTAGGACAAAACTACTGTTGAATTTACCTACCCTCCTAGATTTCGCGCATGCGCAGTAGGCTTGGTAGGACAAATCCAAGAGGTAGGATCACTTTACAGAACACCGGCTCACTGTTTTTTTTTTTTTTTTTCTCCTTTCCTTTGGAATCCAAAGTGCCTCCAAACATCTGCCTTAAAGTTCGGCGGCGTCTCTAGGTTTACGTTAACAGCCATGCTTGCTTGTTTTTTTCCTCACTGCAACCGCCGGGAAAAAAGAGAAGACGAAGAGTGCCTTGTAGTGAGGGAGCGACACCTCGCGGAGCGGAGGTGCGGAAGTCGTACTGGATTTACAACCCGTCTGAAACATGATTTATTATTTGAAAAAATATCTATATTCAAATTTTGGGTATAGATATTGAATCAGAAGACAAAGTATCGCGATATATCGCCATATCAATATTTTTGCACACCCCTACTCTATATACCATGCAAAAAAAAAAAAATTGGTGATAACGTTATTTTTGGTGAATGTATGGCAATATGTCATATTTAGCAAAATTACTCGTGTCATTTAGAAAAAGTGCTTTTTTGACCAAAAGGGATGCACTTAAATCATTCTTTATACCATAAAACAAATATTTGGTTCCATATCATTGGAAACATAGTTAAGTTTTAATGTTGAATGCCAGTAAGTTTTCAGACTCTTTTGATCAAATTAGTATGTAATTGTGTCAAAAAAAAAGTCCTCTCTGAGACAGCTAATTTTTCAATATAAAATAACATATCTAAAATGATTATTTTCATCCTAAAATGTGGTCAGGATATTGGGACATAAATATTAGAGACAACTAACACAAAGCTTACAGCCTTATATTTAAAAGCACTATGGAAGTAGTGGATTCTGAATTGTCAAAAAAAAAAGTCCTCTCCGAGAATCACTTCATTTGTTTCTCCCAGCCCTGCTTAAAGCTACACTTAATCTTGTTATAATACAAACTATTACACATGCCTATCTGTTCTTTAACTTGTCCTTCACTTAAAAACTGGTACAAGAACCAGTTTGAATCAATTTGAATTTTGGACCCCTGTGACACAAACTTTGTACCCTGATTGTAAAACAACCCTTAAGTCAAGGCTTTGTGAAGTGTTTTTTAAATATTATCATGTTTTCATTATTGATCAGGAATTTCTTTTTTTTTTAAACCCTCGAGGGTTTAGTTATTAGTCCTTCCTCCTTTTTCTCAATAATCCACACTATTCCCTGCTCTCAACATAATTTGGGCACCAACCCATAGCAGTGCATTATGGGATATCATGAGTGCACGAAGTATTGACCACGTTGTTTTCTGAGTGAAGGAGATCTCGAACTTCTTTTACAGCTGAATGCAGTGTTTTCCCCAGAAAAAAAACTTTATTCGTCACATGCACACTTGAAGCACAGTGAAATTTATCCTCTGCATTTAACCCATCTGAAGCAGTGAACACACGCACGCGCGCACACCCAGAGCGCCTGGGGAGCAGTCAGGGGTTTGGTACCTTGCTCAAGGGCACCTCAGCCCAAGGCTGCCCCACGTCAACCTAACTGCATGTCTTTGGGTTGTAGGGGAAACCGGAGCACCTAGAGCAGACCTGGGCATTTTACAGCCCGCAGGCCGCATCCGGCCCTTTGGTTCATTCTGACCGGCCCACGTAAGGTTAATTAGAAATTACAAAATAAATGTATTTTCTAATTTTACCTCATGCATGGACTAACTGTGCATTGCTTTTATTTTGAAGTTGTGTTCAACAAAAATGCAATGCGCGTGACATGAAATCCCATGTAACCTAATCCCACGATAACTACTTCCGTAATTTGTCCAGACCAACCACAAACTTCTATGTCATCCTTCAAACGGTCCAGCCAATCACATAGTGTGACGTCACCAGCAGGCGCCCGAGCTGATCTGTAGATCTGATACCTACACCGAAATTGACGTTGTTGCGAGCAGGTCACAAGAAGACTTTAGCCCCTAAAATGTCCGCAAAAAGAAGAAAGGTAGATGCCGAATGCAGGGCTTTCAACAAAACATGGACTGCTAAGTATTTATTTACTGAAGTCAGAGATAAAGCCGTGTGTTTAGTTTGCGGAGAGCAGATCCGAAAAGCTGAAAAACACGAAATGAGGTGATTAGACTACAAATGTGGGCATCATTATTATAATATGATGTATCTTGCTTGATATTTGGAGTAGAAAGACAATATTGTGATGTCTTTATTGTGTTTTGGGGTGAATGTGACTGAAAAAAAATGGTACAAACGTTCACATTTTGTTAACCATTGTTTTGGGAAATTTGATTGAATAAATGACATTTTTTGTAAGGCAACCTCGTTTTTTCCATACTCTTACCAGTCTTAGCAACTTGTAAAAACAATGTTATTTACTGCTTTATATAAAGAAATACAATTAATATTATGCAGAATTTTTAGTTCAGCCTTTTGGTCCGGCCCTCCACAAAATTTTCTGTTTCTCATGTGGCCCCATGGAAAAAAACCCTGACCTAGAGGAAACCCACGCAGACACGGGGAGAACATGCAAACTCCACACAGAAAGGCCCTCGCCGGCCGCTGGGTTCGAACCAGGAACCTTCTAGCTGTGAGGCGACAGCGCTAACCACTACACCACCGTGCTGCCCGGTGTTAAAAATTAAAGCCCTAAATTCTGGTAGATCTTTGTCTGGTACACAGACAATTGAGTATTGAAGGCTTGAAGTAAAACTAGGGGGGTCCGGGGGAAAATTATTTGAAAGTAGATGCTCTCAGGTACATTTTCAGGGTCTCTGAGAGGTTTTAGAAGAAGCCTTTATTTGTCACATGCACACTTCAAGCACAGTGAAATTCATCCTCTGCATTTAACCCATCTGAAGCAGTGCGCACGCATCCAGAGCAGTGGGCAGCCACACTACAGCGCCTGGGGAGCAGTCAGGGGTTCGGTACCTTGCTCAAGGGCACCTCAGCCCAAGGCCGCCCCACATTAACCTAACTGCATGTCTTTGGATTGTGGGGGAAAGCCTCACAGACATGGGGAGAACATGCAAGGTCCTCGCCAGCTGCTGGGTTAGAGCCTGGAACCTTCTTGCTGTGAGGTGACAGTGCTAACTACAGCCGAAGCAGTGTTTTCCCCAGAAAAAAATGAAAGCCCTAAATTCTGGCAGGATAACGCACAGACAGTTGAGTGCCAACGGTGCGAAGCGAAACTAGAGGGGTCCGGGGGCATGCCCTCCCGGAAAATTATAAGATCGCTTATAATGAATCGGAAAATTCTGGGATGTCTCACGTTTTCTGTGTTTTTATTGGATGGTTTGAACATGTGATCTTGACATGGCAAACAGATTAGTTTGTTTACATCATACCACGCGGACATATTACTTTGACAGAATCAACACAAACGTTGAAAAAAAAAAAGGCTGCTTGTTTAACACAAATATCTAAATGGCTCTGTTATTTGCTTTTCTATGTATCTAGTTTCTTCTGGGTAGGAAATTTTTAACGTATCGGTATCTAAGCGTATCGGCAGGCAGAGCAAGCGTATCGGGCCCAATACGCTAAAGCGCTTTGGGGAAAACCATGCGAATGTGTTAATCTCCCTTTTATCTAAAGCACGTTTTTTATTTTAGTAGAAGCTTTTGTCACAAGCATAGTGAAATTCCTCCTCTGTATTTAACTCAACACGCATACCCAGAGCAGTAGGCAGTTATGCGACAGCACCTGGGGAGCAGTTAAGCCAGTATCTCACTGGGCTGCGACAAATTGCGAACGTCATTCGCGAGAGAGTTTCAAAAGTGTCTAGAAACATTCGCGGGGCTTCTCAATTTCCAGCAATGAGTCTCAGTGTCGCTCCTTCGTCGCTGAAATTTTGAACATGTTAAAAAAAATTTGTGCGACAGTTTCTCTCAAAATAGCTGCAAATGCGTCGCTGGTGTCACAAAGCCATCACGAACCCTTCTCAAGTCGGTTTCCGTAAGGCTTCCTCTACTTCCCTGACTGCTGAGGGAAAGCTGGGCTGTGACAGCCTGCTAGTTGGAGAGACAACAATTGCGGTAAAGTATGCGAATATCAATTCGGCGTGATTCCAAGTGAAAATTGTCACTGATTCACATTTTATCGTAATAGTTGCCTCCAAATAGTCGCAGGCTGTCGCAGCCCACTGAGATACTACCCTTAGGGGTGTATCGTAACTCTCTAATAAGCACAATTAAAAAAAAAAAAACTGTACTGAGCAGAAAAGTATCTCATAACGCACAATGCGTCAAACTTTGAGGTGCATGGGCTGCGACAGCAGAAGACAATATCAGGATCCATGCCTGTCAGCCAAGAACAAGAAATCTAAGACTACCATGGGAACAGACTCACCCAAACTGGACAGTCGAAGACGAGAAAAAGACCAGGGTTATTTTATTCCCCCCCCCCTTCCTCTTTTCTTTTTTTCCCTGTCCAGTTTGGGTGAGTCTGTTCCCGTGGTAGTCGTAGACTTCTTGTTCTTGGCTGACGGGAGCGGATCCTGATGTGTTCTCCTGTTGTTGTAGTCCATCCACCTCAAAGTTTGAGGTTTTGTGTATGCTGAGATGCTTTTTTGCTCACCATGGTTGTAAAGGGTGATTTGAGTTGTTGGCCTAGTGGTTAGTGTGTCCGCCTCTTGATTGGGAGATTGTGAGTTCTACTCACGGTCGGACCATACCAAAGACAATCATAAAAATGGTACCTACTGCCGTCTGGCAAGGCACGCTGCAATACAGATGCGAGTGGGGAGTCAAACTCTTGCGGTTGCCAGAGGACTAGCCCCCCACTGTAACCCTAGCTCGGTAATAGGCGAGAGGCCAAGGGCTACGGAAACTGAGATTGGTGCTGCCCTATGCACCACATGGCGTGGGAAGGACTTTGATTGAGGATTTGATATCTTTTCTGGTAGTTTGAACCAATCTAGCCATTTTCTCTTATCAGCAAGGTGTTTTTTGAAATCTTGCACAATGTGCTTTTAAAATTAAAATTGTCGTTAGATTCATTTAACTTTTGCCATAGCGAGATGTATATATGTACATGCGTTATGGCTGGGAAACCACTACAACTTGTGCCAATTAGAGGAACATCAGAGGAAACCCACATGGACACGGGGAGAACATGCAAACTCCACACGGAAAGCCACACCCTGTTGGCTGTGAGGCTCAAACCTGGAACCCTCTTGCTGTGAGGTGATGGTGCTAACCCTTACACCAGGGCTGTTCAAATTGATCCATAAAGGGCTGTGTGGCTGCAGGTTTTCATTCCAGCCATGCAGCAGCACACCTGACTTGGCTCATTCAATCAACTGAACTGTCTTCACACAGTCAAATACTTGCAGCCACACCCAGCCTTGATTAAAGGGTGGGTGTGTCAGTTGATTGAATAAGCCAAATTAGGGTGCTGCTGCATGGCTGGAATGAAAACCTGCAGCCACACGGCCCTTTATGGATCAATTTGAACACCCCTGCCTTACACCACTGTGCCGCCAATACATCAAATCACGTTCAATTCAAGTTGGCGGTCTTTGCAAGATGACTTGTTTGGGTTAAAGCTGTTCAGGTGGCGTGTCAAGTAGACCAAGATCTCAGTTACATGTGTTATTTTGATCATGGCACAATGCAATTTCCATATCTGCAACATAATCACAGACCTCTTGGCTATATTTCTTGGACCTCCCTTGCATCCGTTCCATAAACTTGGCATTAGATTCTATGCTAAGAGTCTGGCAAAGATTCACGTACTTAGTAAGCGGAGATGTCAACGTGCAAAACAACTGCTGCATGAGCACACCTAGTGTAGTTCAAGTGTCTCATTGGGCTTGTAGATGTCATACCTAATCCTCAGTGCATGTTTTTGCAGTTCGTGTTTTCATTCATGTAAAATTTGTGAGGGAAGTGAAAGGCAGTGCCCAGAGCTGTGTGTAGGTCTCAGGTTGTGTATTTCGCATACAGCTTCACCTCGTTCTGTACGTTAATCCGCTTCTCACTGCAAGCTGGTGCTGAGGTTGTGAAATAATTTACTGTGATTTTTATATTTACTTAATATAGTCTAGCATGGCACCATCTAATATTAAGTACATTTGGGAATGTGAATATATTTATCAGGAACATGAGCTCAGGCTGTTCACAGTAGTTTTGCTTTGTTAGATACTTGAGTATTGCAGTGAAATGAGCCGTGCTGGAACCAACCTGACCCTCCTGTGTTTCTCTGCCAATCCTGGTTTAATTTCTTTAAAATGTGTGTGTATATATATATATATATATATATATATATATATATATATATATATATATATATATATATATATATATAGTTAAGGGTCTGATGGGTGATCTGTCAACAGTGATTATTGATATTCATGCTTTTAGGGTGAAAAATCCCCAGTGGTACATGTTGCATTGCAACTTGCCAAAAGTATCACAGACTTGCTGTTGGATCGAGCCAGGTTTCTTAATTAACGTTCGGAGACTCCAAATTTCTTGACGTCTGATGCTGAAACTGATGTGGTTTAAAAATAAATATATAAATAGTCTGTCTCTCAGCTCTGGGAACGCATTAGATTTGAAAGCTGTTGCTAAATTAAATATAGATTCTGGACCAGGGGTTCAGCCATCAAGTTTTCCCAACTGCACGCGCGCACACCTGCTCCAACTCGTCAGCTAATTATCCAGAGCTTTGAGTTGGATCAGGTGTGTGCAGCAGGTCCTCAGCGTTTGATCGAAATGAGTCCCTTTTGAGGGACCATAGCATGGTGGTCTGCAAAGCATGCTTCAAAACTTTTGTTCCGGGTCAGCGATATCGCAGAGCTGTATAATTTTAAATATATAAATCTGAGCATGTCTAAAGGCTTGCACATGCCTGTATGCAGCTGGCTCTTGGCCAGGCAGCTAACCTTGGTACCTTTTTTTTTTTTTTTTAAAGATATATTTTTTGGGGCTTTTTTTTTTCACCTTTATTGGATAGGACAGTGTAGAGACAGGAAATGAGTGGGAGAGAGAGACGGGGAGGGATCGGGAATCGAACCCGGGTCCCCGGATTTATGGTATGGCGCCTTATCCACCTGAGCCACGACGCCCCCCACCTTGGTACCTTTTTTTTTTTATGTGCGTTTGCTAACTGCACTACGGGTTGTTTTACAATCAGGGTACGCAAGCTAAAAATCACATTTAACACTTATCTTCAATATCAAAAGGCTTGACTAAATAAACTTGGTTGTTTATTGTAGCCCTGTGATAGCTCTATTTACCATGCAAAAAAAAAATTTGGTGATAACGTTATTTTTGGTGAATGTATGGCAATATGTCATATTTAGCAAAATTACTCGTGTCATTTAGAAAAAGTGCTTTTTTGACCACAGGTAGCTCCAAAAGGGATGCACTTAAATCATTCTTTATACCATAAAACACATATTTGGTTCCATATCATTGGAAACATAGTTAAGTTTTAATGTTGAATGCCAGTAAGTTTTCAGACTCTTTTGATCAAATTAGTATGTAATTGTGTCAAAAAAAATGTCCTCTCCGAGACAGCTAATTTTTCAATATAAAATAACATATCTAAAATGATTATTTTCATCCTAAAATGTGGTCAAGATATTGGGACATAAATATTAGAGACAACTAACACAAAGCTTACAGCCTTATATTTAAAAGCACTATGGAAGTAGTGGATTCTGAATTGTCAAAAAAAAAGTCCTCTCCGAGAATCACTTCATTTGTTTCTCCCAGCCCTGCTTAAAGCTACACTTACTCTTCATCTTATAGCAGATTACACAAAACTAACATACACATGTCAAACAATATAGAATAAGAAAAAAAACAGTTTAAATCGGGAAGCTGCGCACACTTGTGCAGCCCAAGCCGTGTGCAGGACTGCGCAAATGTGCGCAGCTTCCCGATTTAAACTGTTTTTTTTCTCATCCTTATACTTCCTGTTTCATGGACTGTAACGGATTTGCTTATTTAGTAATTTTAATACGGAATTTACTTGGAAATTATAATCAGGCACTCCAATGCCCCCCCCTAAAAAAAACCCCGGATCTGCGCGATTCAGGCGGCATCCGCCAAAAGGCGCGCTGTGAATATATAAAGTTGTATATATCAGACAGCCTTTAAAGTTTGATGAAGTCAGTTTCAGGCTTTGGCAGCCCTGCATAGTCACTTGAAAATGCATCTTTGTCCACTTCGTAGGGGTCAATTCCCCCAATCAAGGCCAGTTTGTCTGCATACCGTTGTCGTGAGATGTCGTCTAATATATCTATATACTTCTGTTTGCTTGATTTTGCCGACATTGATCTTTATTTTAGAAAACTGACTATATAACTTCATAAATTCGTCCGAGATAACGTAGCCGGTAGTGGCGATGGTCCGTTTTGTTTGCCCTCCAAGATGGCAGCTGGGAGGCGTTCCCCGGAATGCCGTGACGTCAGTGAAAACTATCTATACAGAATCCGCAACACGCATTTACTTACTCGTAGTGAGAAAACACTTAAATGAATCTCCAGTCTTGTAAAACTCTGGACTCCTACTTCACTGAGATTGCATCACAAACAACCCCAAACCCCCATCTATTCATGGTGCCCTTGAGTTATGAGTTTTGTAATGTTTAGAGAGGGTGTATCGTCTTGAGTGTGGGTATAGAGGATGTGCAGTCACCTGACCCGCACGTGTGTACTCCGCCATGTTGGACGGCTTCAGGATTGTTTACCTTGCGCAAGCGTAATGGATCCAGGGAGTAATCCCCAAGAAAATTCAGAAAATACCCCAGCTACATTGCGCGATAACTTGTCTAAGTTTGTTCAGCATCTTGAAGGTGACGTGAGGCAGCGTTACGTGGAAAAGTGTTCCAGGTTGGGGATTGCAGATCCGTACAACTTGCCGTAATCCTTGTTCAGGGAAATTCGGAGCTGCGGTGCCGGCGATTTGCCCGATCTGGCCTACCACGACATTTACAATTTTCTTGTTAATCGTGAATCGTGTTACACTGGCAAAGCCCTCAAAGCTTACAAGAGCCTGGAAGCTTATAAATATTTTGTTGCGGGATGGGTATCCCAACTATACCTCTGGAAGGTTCCGAAGAAGAATGTCTACTTGATAACCTCACGGGTAAGTGGCATTAAGACGTTTATCATAAAGAGACTATGCAGGACGTTTTATCGTAAGAATGTTCGAAATCTAAACTCCGTTCCAGATATGAGAAGAAAACAGTAAATCAGAAAGCTGCGCACATTTGCGCAGCTTCCGCGAAAACGTGTGCAGCTTTCTGATTTACTGTTTTCTTCTCATACTTCCTGTTTCATGGACTGTAACAGCATTTGCTTATTTAGTAATTTTAATACAGAATTTACTCTGATGAAATTATTCAGACACTCCAACGCGCCCCCCCTAAAAAAAATCGGATCTGCACGATTCAGCCGTGAAAAAGGCGGCATCCGCCGTTTGCATCCCTGTTTAAACTCATAGGTTAACTGACTTTAACCGGCTAATGAGGCTCGGTGGTCGGTCAAGATTTTTTTTAGTTTTCGCCATCCCTACTATGGATTGGCCTTTCACAGGCATATGAGCCAAAAAGATAAAATATTGTCATAGACTAGTCCAGGGTAGTAGGGCTAGGCATAGCCATTTTAAACGTTCGAGATCAAGCAGACTGACGGCCACAAACACTGTACTGTCTAGTTTCTAAGTATGCAGTTATCATTCAATCCGAAAATCAACTTAACAGATGTACTAGGAGTATTGAATTAGAAGATTACACCTACCTGATATGAAGTGTTCACTACAAATTCGGCTGGCAGAACTGGGGTACCAGTTTCTCTTCACACAGCGGACACCCATTTTGCGCGTCTCTCCTCGTCTGCGGGGAATCTATAAAATGACAGGCCCTCCTTTTGGCCCTGTCTATTGGTACAACCAAATGCTGAACAAGATGTAACCATTCTCGAAAGATCTACTCCCACACACTTGATAATTGGAACGGGTTCGTCTAAGTTCTGTGCGTGGCCTTGCTGTCCAAAATGGCAGATAAACAAATATCACGTGACGTCACGTGCACGCGCTCTATTGCAGTGGGATGTGGTCACCTCACCTGCTGCAGATAAGAGTTAGACGACTTTTGCTGTTGCTCACTATAGACGTGCCGTCTGCTTAACTTATTTATACCCCTGCTCTGAAGGGTGTGTGTGTGGTGGGGGGTATACTGGTTTATCTCTGACCGTCCGTCTGTCCGAAATGCCCTTTTTCTCAGCAACCACACATCGTAGCCACTTGGTACCAAACTTCAGCTTGGGGTTCTATACCATGTTTTTACGAAACATAGCGTGGATTTACAAAATTTTCCTAACATTTTTTTTTCTCAGCAACTACAAATCACAACTGCTTGATATTTGGGACCGAGTTTCAGCTTGGGGTTCTATACCATGTCTACCATTTTCAGGTCTGTTCCACGTCGACTTCCTGTTTACTGACTGAATGTATTTACGAAACGCACAGCATGGATTTTGATGCTAATTCAAGAAGCAAAATGCTATTTCAAAATGACAGTTTACCAGGATGCTATTTGAAATACCTGGGCAGAGACACTGCTCTTTTACTTACTTGCTTCAGGGTTAATTATTTGTTGAAGTCAACACTCAAGTGTCCTATTCCTTCGATTGCTTGCATTCTGATCTAAGCGGGGGGGGATACGTAAGTGAGCAGTAGCTCACAGTAGAGCTTGTATTTGAATGTCGGAGTTAATGAACCTCGACAGGGTGGAAAAATGAGTACGCCATAATAATTAATCAAGTATCATCAGTGAAACTTTCTTTCCCTTAGTGGTGGTGAATGTGTATACAGACTGATACAGAGAAATGGTCAAAAGAGAAATTAAATGCCCAGCAAAAGCTTTACTGAATATCAGCTTTCCTAAGTACCATTTTGCACTTGTAGCAGAATTTGCTTCCTGGATGTGCAAGGCAGAGATTACATTTTAATCTGATTCATTCAAGCCAAAACTACTATAACCTTTAAACCGTAACAAGCCCAGTCACAATATTCCTTTCTGAAAGGACGTTAAGAATCCTTAAGTCATTAATTCTGATCGTAGCGCATCATGAAAGTATTCAGAACCCATTTTTTAAAAATTATGTATTTAATTTAAAATGGATTATCTTTACCTTTTTGCCTTTAATCTACACACACAGTAGTCTTTAAAGACAAAGCAAAAACATGTTTTCTGTGTGTTTTTTTTTTTTTTTTTTTTCCCTCTAAAATGTATAAACTCAAATGACCCTCATTTTTGATAAGTATTCAGAACTATTTTTCAGTACTTCTATGGAAGCATGATGTACAGCTATCATTGGGTCACTTCCCCTACTTCTTGCCAAACTGTGGCTTGTACAGCTGTGGCTTTAGTGTGGAAATTTCAACTGCTGTGAATCTGATGTCTGTCTTGTGTGTTTGACGGTTATGACAAAAACGGCACACGGTCCAAGCAATCAAGCGCCTGGCCATAAGTGCTGCGGTTACAGCATTCTGAGCACTACCCAATACTCAGCAGTGTGGACATCACACAAACACCAGGCAAAAAGTTTCACTGTGCTGTACAGGAGTTTCTGTGAGCCTCGAATCCACACGACAAATGAACAGAGCTGGTTTAAAAAGGTGTGCTCACTACTTCGAATTACGTAAAAGTGTTCTATGGGGTGGTTTAATCTGATGCAAATAATGCATTTAAACCTAAAGTGTGATATCTAAAGTTTTAGGATTGAATTAATATTAGTTACTACTTCATGCCGTCCATCTTTTTTCCCCACGTGTGTAGAGTAGGGCTGAACGATATATCGTTATCGTATCTATATCTAGATATGAACATTCAAGATATTAATATCGAAAAAGCAACGATATAGATTTCTCCTCCCCGCGCTCGCCCTGCATGTACAGCTCTGGCAGTCACAACAAACGTCATTTTTACGATTGCCCTTGAATGCACCGCTAAGGCCAGCCAACCACAAACCTTATTTCATGGTTGCTGTGGATCGACAGCTGAAGCCAACCAATGACAAACACATGAGGGTGGGAGTGAGGGAGACGGAGACCGATGCGCGCGCACACACTACAGACACAGCGGGGAAATTAAAAAAAAAGAAAATGAGGCTACGTTCACACTGCAGGCTGAAGTGACTCAAATCCGATCTTTTCGCCCATATGTGACCTGTATCCGATCTTTTATTGACAATATGAACAACACAGATCCGATTTTTTTCAAATCCGACCCAGGCCGTTTGGATATGTGGTCCTAATTCCGATTCCTATCCGCTCTTTTCATATGCGACTTCAGTCTGAACCGCCAGGTCGCATTCATCCGACTTACACGTCATCAACAAGCCACAAACGTCACTATTCTGCGCCGAAGTAGGCGGCGGGTCTCTCAAAAAAAAGTTAGAACAACATGCGGCATGACATCAATGCGAGGGACGCTTCGGGCTGCGAAGGTTCTGAATCTTCTCAATGGAAGGACGCAGAGGTTAGGGAGCTGATTTCCATTTGGGGAGATGCAGCTATTCAAGCTAGATTGGATGGGTCATACCGCAACCGGGCGGTTTTACTTCCGTAAACACTGGCCATGCTCACTGTGTGTGACGTCGTCGTATCCTGCAATGCGCATGCGGAACACTTTTAGGTCGTTTTTCGTTCATACTGAGGATCACATACAAGTCGCATATATTTGTTAATGTGAACGACCTCACAAAAAAATCGGATTTCACAAAAAAAATCGGAATTGAGCATTAAGCCTTGCAGTGTGAACGTAGCGTGAGTGTGGAAGATAATGCGGCCGGTGGTGGTGCAGAATCTGACTTGGTGCCAAAACATAAATCATCCTCCATTAATTTGGAGGTATTTTGGATTCAAAAAGGATGGTGTGTCACCAGAGTGAGGTGTAATGCAGGTCATGCTTAGCAAAAATTGCGACAAAGTAAGGTAGCACAACAAACCTGTTTCACCACCTGAAACAACACCATCACGTGCTGCACGAAGAGTGTATGACAATGAGAGAAACACCGGGGACTTCTCAGTCATCCCAAAATAAGCCAAAGCCAAGTTTGATTGCTGATGCGTTCAGTAGCGTTACACCGTACGAGTCGGCATCCACCAGACATAAAGAAATTACAGACACTATAACACCACATTGCAAAAGACATGGTACCTGTGTACACAGTCTCGAAAGAGGGCTTTAAAAAAATGGTTTGGACGCTGGACAAGCGTTATAAAATACCATCCCGAACACATTTTAATCAAGTGGCCATTCCGAAACACCTATAATGAGTGTAAAATGAATGTTGAATCCGAGCTCCGTGAAATCAGTCGTTTCGCCACAACCACGGACCTGTGGTCGAGCCGGACAACCAAAACTGATGTAAGATTAACGGTCTATTTTATTACAACAAACTTCGAACTCAAGACCCACTGTTTGCAGACGTCCTCCTTCCCCGGGTAGCATACAATAAATAGCAAATACGGATGCATTTATTTATTGTTAAAGCAGAGCTGCAGTAAAATGTTTGATTTGTAATTTATTTATTCGTGATTTGTTAATGTTGATGACTGGCAGTGAGTTCTTAAAAATAAAACTGCACTTTCCACATTTTTTTTGTATTATGATGTTTTTTTATTTTTCTGAAAAATGCTTGGTTTTCACCGAACCCGTAGTCATATCGTATTGAGATGAAATTTTGTCCATATCGTTCAGCCCTGGTGTAGAGTGATGATGGTTAAATATCTTCAATATGTTGTGCTGTGTAGCTCAGTCAACTTTGAAAAGCAGTCTAGCATCTTGGGTTGCATGTAATCGAGCAAATTAGAGTTCACGTTTAAAGTGCTGATGACACGTTTTTGACATCTTTGGTGATGTTTTGTAACATAAAAAGTAATTCCCGATGATCCATATATTAATTCACGAAGGCGCCTATTTTACAAGTTATGATAAACGCGGCTATTTGGGCAAATTTGACGGGGCTGCAGCACCCAGGAGACGGAGGAGGAGGAGGAGCTATATGACGTCAGCGAAAGAACCTTCCTCCTAACTTACCAGTTTGTTGTTGATGCGACAAGTATTCAGTTTATCATTATTAGTATTTTTATTATACATTTTTATATATTATATAAATAAATAAATAAATTATAGATATAGTTATTATGCCTTCGCGTTGTGTTGCCGGCTTTTGCTCCAAAACCCACAAGGATGGGATAAGTTTATTCAAGTTTCCCAGAGATCCCGAGCTGCATGCGAAGTGGGTGAAGCAAGTCAGGCGCACTCGTGACAAGTGGGATCTCTCACCAACCTCCGTCCTGTGCTCTGAACACTTCGATTTGGATTGTTTTGACACCCTTCCCAGCTTAAAAGAATCTCTTGGGTGTGCAGTTCAGCACAAACGTGTGTTACTACCATCAGCAGTGCCTACACAGTGTTGCCAGATTGGGAGGTTTCCCGCCCAGTTGGGCGGTTTCAAGTGCATTTTGGTGGGTTTTGAACATATTTTGGGCTGGAAAACGTCAGCAGTATCTGCCAGATACTGCTGACGTTTTCCAGCCCAAAATATGTTCAAAACCCACCAAAATGCACTTGAAACCGCCCAACTGGGCGGGAAACCTCCCAATCTGGCAACACTGCCAGTATTCCGGAGGGGGTCTACTCGTAGCTATGCCAGATCCAAAGACAGTCCTCCTGTCAGAACATGTGTTGTGAAATGACATAAGATAAAGGTACGTAGAGCTATAGATTCTACATGATAATCATAAGTGTATTCATAAAGTTGGCGTGATATCAGTCATGTATTTGCTTGTGAAAGCTTGCGGCTTTCATGTAACTGCCGCCTCGCAACGAGAGGCAAAGGGTAAAGAGGGTAGGCTGTCATAGATTCTATTCGGAAGAGATCAGCACAATTCTAGACTCCCAGAAGAGGAAGAGCTAGCACTAGAGAGTTCACCGGCGTTTTCATGCGCCATTTCCATTGAGTAGAACCAGAGTAGAACAGCCAGTGAACCGCAGCGTGTTCTTCCGCTGACGTCACAACATGGTCACGAGCCACGGACCCAGTTTTCTTGCGCTGTGCAATTAAAAGTTGGATATTCGTGTAACAACAGCTTCTTTTCATGTAATTATAACAGAAATCTAACGTTTGCCGTGTTGTATAGTTTATTTAAGAAATTGCATAGTCATGTTCGTGTCATCAGCCCTTTAAGTGTGTTAATTGTTTGAATCAAAAGTTTTATCAGTAGCCGTCTTGAGGTTCTGGAGCCAGGTTTATTTTCCTCTTGTGTATTAATGTCGTGTGATTTTTGGTTCATGAATGATCCTAATGGATATGAACAATATTTTGGCTGTTTTCCAAATGTAAGGGTAGTATCTCACTGGTAGAGCCTCCTATTTTCCGTTTCAAAAAACATGAAATTCCGTTTCAGACAATTTGTTTCAGTTATATGCTCAAATGACAACTAAATTGGCATTTTTGGATTTTCAACATATAAAATACATAATTCAGAATCAGAATTCTTAAGTACCTGTAATAAATGCATGAAATTTTATGTTTCAGGTAACTGGTGTTGGGAGGCATCTGCATGTTTGTTGTCCTTGTGCATCTATCCCTGTAATCCTGCTGTCGTACAACTTCATATAAAGCTTTAAACTTTCTGTGCACAGTTTAATATCTTAATGCACCTTAGAATCAACACTAAATTTCACTTCACTGAAAATGTGTTTTTCATTTATTTAAGACTGTAGTTAGTGCTGTTAACTTGATTGTTGACTGGCTCCTGCTATTTTCTTTAAAACTTTATATTGTATATTAATACTTTTATGGTTATCTTTACTCTTTATACATGTACATTTAAATAAAACAATCTCCAGTTATCATTTTATCCATGTTTTTCAAACTTTTATTCGTTGTTACGCTTACAATGTTTTCAGTGCAACGACAGGTCTAACATAGTGACAGTGTCCATTTAATACTTTAAATGATTCAAATTATTTAACAGTTAACTCTGTTAGTTTAATTTACATTTTGCATGTAAATTCATTTAATAATGCACAAGTCTTCAAACTCTTATATAGAAAATCATTCTTTGGACCATAACTTCTTATTTAAGAACATAAACCATTGAATCATGAAAATAATCAGTTGCTATTATATAATGTTAAACTGAAAAGCCTTGGTGCAAACTACTAATGGAAATCTGACTGTTCAAAATCTGCCTTCAAGATGACCATTATAATACAGCATTAGGAGTTCCTTTGTGCTTGAAAATATTCCGTGGCCACGCGTTAATAATGCGTGGGAACGAGATCTTATTCCATGGCCATGAATTAATAACGCGTGGGAACGAGATCCTATTCCGTGGCCACAACTTGTTTAATGCGTGGGAACGAGATCCTATTCTGTGGCCACGAATTAATAACGCGTGGGAACGAGATCCTGTTCCGTGGCCACGACTTGTTTAATGCGTGGGAACGAGATCCTGTTCCGTGGCCACGACTTGTTTAATGCGTGGGAACGAGATCCTATTCCGTGGCCCCGACTTGTTTAATGCGTGGGAACGAGATCCTATTCCGTGGCCACGACTTGTTTAATGCATGGGAACGAGATCCTATTCCGTGGCCACGAATTAATAACGCGTGGGAACGAGATCCTATTCCGTGGCCACGAATTAATAACGCGTGGGAATGAGATCCTATTCCATGGCCACAACTTGTTTAATGCGTGGGAACGAGATCCTATTCCGTGGCCACGACTTGTTTAATGTGTGGGAACGAGATCCTATTCTGTGGCCACGAATTAATAACGCGTGGGAACGAGATCCTGTTCCGTGGCCACGACTTGTTTAATGCGTGGGAACGAGATCCTATTCCGTGGCCCCGACTTGTTTAATGCGTGGGAACGAGATCCTATTCCGTGGCCCCGACTTGTTTAATGCGTGGGAACGAGATCCTATTCCGTGGCCCCGACTTGTTTAATGCGTGGGAACGAGATCCTATTCCGTGGCCCCGACTTGTTTAATGCGTGGGAACGAGATCCTATTCCGTGGCCACGACTTGTTTAATGCATGGGAACGAGATCCTATTCCGTGGCCACGAATTAATAACGCGTGGGAACGAGATCCTATTCCGTGGCCACGAATTAATAACGCGTGGGAACGAGATCCTATTCCATGGCCACAACTTGTTTAATGCGTGGGAACGAGATCCTATTCCGTGGCCACGACTTGTTTAATGCGTGGGAACGAGATCCTATTCTGTGGCCACGACTTGTTTAATGCATGGGAACAAGATGATTATTAGGTGGCCATGAATTAATGACGCGTGGCCACGAGAAGTGTTAGTCATTTCATCACTGAGACTGTTGACTTTCTGGCATCAGTAGCTTCAGCCGCAAATATGGACAAGTTTGATCTGATTTCGTTTTATTTTAATCTAGGAATGAATTATAATATCCTTAAATCACTTGCAGTTAGACATGGAGTAATTCTGAGCAAGAGACACTTAATTCGGCTGCTCAAAAAGCATGGGCTCAAACGTAGACAATATGCTGACCTCGGGGAAGTTATAGATTTCATCATACAGGATAAATCCTGTATTTATTGCACAATTGACGGCCGCTCAAAAACTGGACATCATCCCATCAGGCTGGAACTTGAATCATCTCGTGGCCACGCGTTATTAATTCGTGGCCACCCAATAATCATCTCGTTCCCACGCATTAAGCAAGTCATGGCCACGGAATAGGATCTTGTTCCCATGCGTTATTAACTCGTGGCCACGGAATTTTTTTTTTTTTTTTTTTTCACCCATGTCACCAGAGGGGCTCTGTAGATTACGTTTCTGAGTACTAATTCCATTTCTGACCCCAATTTCCGCGATTTCCGTCCGTTTTCCGCAATTGTGGAAAATCGGAGGCCCTACACTGGGCTGCGACTAGTTGGAGACACAACAATTGCGATAAAATGTGCGAATTAGCCACAATTTTCACTTGGAATCACTCTGAATTGATATTCGCATATTTTATCGCAATTACGTCTCCAACTAGTTGCAGGCTGTTGCAGCCCAGTGAGACACTCGCACTTCCTGTCTCACGGAACCTGAATTGAGAGTGGTTCGTGATGGCTTTGCGACACCAGCGACGCATTTGCGGCTATTTTGAGAGAAATTTTGTTGCACAGATTTTTTTGAACAAGTTTAAAATTTCAGTGACTCATGCGAATGTTTCAAGACACTTTTGAAACGCTCTTGCGAATGACGTTCGCAATTTGTCGCAAGCTGTCGCAGCCCAGTGAGATACTGGCTTAACGGAGTTCAGTCATGCTGTTTTAAAAGTTTGGATTGGAACCTGTGCCAGAATATACCTTGTTGCTGTGAAATATTACCTGTTTTCAGTTTAGGTTGTTATACAAAGTAAAGTATAGTAAGGGTATTGTGTGTTGTAGTGTTTCAACCTAGAGATCATAATGTGCCATGCAAAAAGTTGCCACTTTGGTTAACATGACCGCATGCTGGATGTGACTTCTGTGGCTAATTTTGTTGTTGCAAGTTTCTAAATGTTGGTAAAATTTTGGTACCCCATTCACGTCTTGGGGTGACCCTAGTACTAAAAATACTACTGTAACTCATTTTCTGATGCGTTTGCAGTAAGGTTTGTACAGCGAAAGCTCCCCCCCCCCCCCCCCCCCCCACCTACATCCACACCAATAATACTTTTCATTTTTAAAAAGCATCACTTTTGCTGTGTTTACGCCTAGCATCCACACTACTCTGGAGTGGCGGAGACTTTGGAAACGATGACGCAGACATCCACATTCACCTCCTTATTGGGTCTAATCAGTCACGACGTATCCTTCCCTGAATCCTCACACTCCTGTGATCTTTTCCAGAAGAAAACAAGCACCAAGTGTCTATACCCGCACACGTATGCCCAGTGTATGTTGAATGGACATGTGATCTGCGTTCTCAGGCGTGTTCGTATGGGGAGAGGTTATTTCTAATACAGAGCTAAAATGCTCATTTGGATTGAGAATGCAGTTTTAAAACTAAAACGTTTTAGTGTTGACACAGATTAAATCTTATGGGTTTTTTTTATTTGCCATCTGTTTTGGTGCGTGAAGGCCTTTTTCATTAGTTTGACATTTAGTGCACATATGTTGACGGTATTAATAATAATTCCTGCCTAGACAGCTCTGGGGGGAAAAACCCTGCTTCATTATGCCAGTGGAATGCAGCCAACAGGAAGGCAGTGATTGTTCCAGATCAGGTTATTCTCACAAGTCTGGTTTTTATTTTGATGTACCTTCACATCCCAACTTGGAAGGGGTTTATGGAGAAGCGTGACATGACGAGGTACACAGATGGGCCGAGGTGCACACACCCCTACACTTTTTTTTTTTGCATTTTCTTTCCTTCTCAATTTGGCATTTTGCAAATTCCTACCCACTGACTGGTTCTCCTCTATGAATGGGGAGGATGAGTGTTAGCACAAGCTTCATCACTTGAACACACCCCCTTCTGAAAGCATGAGCTCGGACATCCATGATTGGTGTCCCTGTGAGAGAGAGCAGGCACAGAAATGCTCTCTTGGTCTTGTGGTCAGAGATGGCTGTGGCATCACTGGGATTCAGATGAATCCTTGTTTCTTCCATACTACCTCTAAAATTCGAACAGTGCGTTGTCTGTATATGCAGCACTTAATGTCAATGCTAACTGGTTGAGGTGCAGAGGTACATCCTGACTTCATACCTGGAAATGTTTGTGACTCCTAACCGATTATTCAAATTAGATTTGTCGTTCGTTTATTCATCTCGTTAGAGACCACGGACTCTCGAGTATGTCTCGTATCGTTATCCAGTTGTACATTAGTTGGTCGAAATGCCCATAAATTTTTCAAGAAGGATGTTAGACTATTGCAGTGTAAATTAAGAGATCTAAATACAAGGTGTTTGAAATGCAAATAATAATACTCTCAGGTAGGGCTGTGCGATATGGGAAAAAATGAATATCCCGATACATTTTCTCCATTTCACGATATATGATATATATATCTCGATGTATTTAAATCTCCTCTAAAGGACCCCATGAAATCTAACTTTTACTCTTTACTGTTTTCATTACAATCCCTGCAGATTAAATAACATTCTTGGTTAACTTTACAGGTGGTTTTCAACAACACATTTTAAATTGTCATGTTCGTGATTTAATCACAATTGAATTGAAATAAGACTTTTTATTCAACAAAGATGTGGCACAAACTGCAAAAACAATCTTGAAAATTGCAACAAAGGGGCAATACAATACAGAGCTGCTCAGAGCTCAAACCAATAAAGTGCAGCTCAACACTGAGAAAGACATTTAGCCTAAATAAGAAAAGTGCTCATTCATTTATTTAAAAAAAAATAGATCTCCAAGCTATTAACCTGACTACTGAGAACCACTGGAACATTCACAATAGAGAGAGATTGAGGGAGAGAAGAGAGAGATCTGCAAAACATAATTTTTCTCTTTGCACACTTTTGAACTGAGTGTTTTCTGGCTCTGCCTCTCAGATGTGTATAATTCCGGCTGCTGCCTTTCGTGGTGAGAGTTTTTTTTTTTTTTTTTGCACACTTTACAAACTGGTATTTGTTGTTCCATGTCCTCCTTGCGATATCCAAAAAAATGCCAGATGACTGACCCCTTACTAGTTCTTTTAGGAACCAATTCGTCCGCTTCCATTTTTAATTTGTCACTGAAATTGACAGAGCTTACACGGTAGCCTACGCAACATCAGCTATTGCACGAACTGAGTCAGCGCTGTAAACCAGAACCAGGAAATCTTCCCGCCGGCAGTGTTGCCAGATACTGCTGACGTTTTCCAGCCCAAAATATGTTGAAAACCCGCCAAAACGCACTTAAAACCGCCCAATCTGGCAACACAACCAAAACTAGAAAATCTTCCCGGAAGTTCCTTTCAGCACTGAGATGTCGCCCGGGATTGGTTGGCGAGTGCGTGACGTTAGTTTTCTATACCCTTAAGGTGATGATACGCGGGGCAACTTTTTGGGCAATGTTGCCGAGCAATGTTGCTGGCAACGGGCAACTAGGTGAGACACAGGGCAACTTTTCAGGGCAACTAACAATGGGCAACAACAGTTAGTAACGGCAGTTTACAGTTAGCTAAAAAAAAATCGATGTCTTAATTTTTGCTGTGACCATTTAATCAAGCTGTCTGTTTTTTAGAGCTTTGGTGAGGTAAATTCCTCCATATAGAATATTAAAATAACTTACCGGCGTAAAAACAGATGAGGAGTCTCGCCATCTCTTCACTCCACTGACACTGAGCGGCTGCCATATTTGTTTGAAATTTCTGATCCGAACCTCACCGGAGGTCACATGACTCGATACTCGCGTTCTGATTGGCTTATCTCAAAGTTGCCAGAGATTATCAAAACCATTCAGAAAGAAACAATGTTGCCCAATCTCCAATAGAAAAGAGTCAAAACGCAATTGCCCAGCAACATTGCTC
Source organism: Neoarius graeffei (assembly GCF_027579695.1). Lineage (NCBI taxonomy): Eukaryota > Metazoa > Chordata > Actinopteri > Siluriformes > Ariidae > Neoarius > Neoarius graeffei. The sequence goes on along the minus strand of NC_083569.1, from coordinate 74,970,098 downwards.
GGCAACATTGCCCAAAAAGTTGCCCCGTGTATCATCACCTTTAGGCAGCCTCTCACGTTACTGCCTGAGGGACAGGGAGAAAACCACCGGGAAATGTTTTAAACAAACACGACACGAACGCAAGTCGGAAGATGACCATAAAATACTCGATAGTTACGATATAATGATTTTATGTATCGCGCACAGAATTTTCGGCGATATATCGAGTATATTCGATATATCGCACAGCCCTACTCTCAGGTATGTGAAGAATCCGTATACAGTAGTCGTGACTGACTGACTGAAAGGAAATACTATTTTTACATGTACATTCGAATGTTTTTCCCCCCGAAGTGTTTAATCATAATACAAAGTGTTTAGACCTCTGTATTAGAGCTGGTCCTGTTCCTGCACACTCATGAACATGAAGGAAATGGAGTACATGTCTCTCAGTTCATCCTCGCTCTCTTTCTTTGACACCCTTTAATACTGCACTTAAATGTACGACAGTGATCTGTGAGTTTTAAAGCAAAGTTGTATCCTAATGCAGTTACCCGTTCTAATTGCTTGGTTTATGCAAGTGCTTGCAAGAAAAACAGGAGATGTTTTTGTTTGACGAGACCTAACCTGTTCAACTGCTTGTCCTTTTCAGCTGGAGGTGAGGTACATATTCATGTACAGCGTTCTCTTTCTCCAGTCTTAACTCCCGCTGTTGCAGAAAAATCACACAGCATTTCGGTGTTGCTGGGAGATTTGTGTTGCCATGATCTCAAGCCCTGGGATATCCTTTTTCCTTCCCCCCCCCTTCCCTTCCGCCCCAGCATTTTGTGATTGGCTCACCGTTCACTTTATGAGGCTAGTTATAACTCTAATGATAGCATTCACCTGAAAGGTCAGTATGGGGGGAAATTAATCACATCTTTCTGTTTGAGTGCACTGCCTCAAGGAAATAATAAAAAAAAAAAATGAATACTAATTTTAACAAGTAACTTATATTTAGTCTTTTGATGAAGATGGATTTATGCGGTAATCATCTTTTAGTAAATAGCTTTGTGATTTAGTTGATAAACTACAGCAATTGTCATGTGAAACTCAACAGTTCAAGGAAAAAAATTACAATTCCTTTTCAATGGAACACTAAATCTTTTTAAAATGCACATTTTGCCAATTTGGCCATATAATGCTTTTTGGCTGCAGCTTATAGAAGCACTTGTCTTTGTTTAACCGAGTTCGAGCATGTTTAAGAATGTAATTGGTGTGCCAGCCTCAGGTAGCGATGCCACAGTTGTGGTGTGGCACCACTGCGTAGTGGCTATGTAAGCGCCACGTTGCATAACCTCAGTTTGCGATGCAATCCTCCGTCACGAGCACCCTAGAGCGCTGTCCAGGAAAGTAGGGCTGCAGCGATACGTATCGAACCCAAGTTTGATTGGATCACGATACTGACACCTCGGTTCCATTAATTTCGATACGATACAAGCAGATCCGGTTTTCGCATTTTTTTATTCATAACAAACAACAATTAATAATAATTAATCACAAATGTAAATGCATCACATAACATAATGATATGTCAAGACATTTTACAAGACTAGATAGAAGTCAATAGTGGTAACGTTAATGCATCATGAGAAGTCTCCCTTGCTTTGGTCTAGATTTTAGAACTGTGCAGATGCCACATTACAGTGCAGGGATGGCCAAAAGAAATGCAAAATGTCGCCATGCACAGACATCAGGTTTTTTTTTTTTTTTTTTGGCAAAGAACACAAGCGTTTCAACATTCTCACTTGAGAGACAAGCTCTCTGTGCAGCTATAATGTCTCCAGCTGGAGAGAACACTTTTTTTTTTTCCATTGGCAACACTGGTTGCTGGTTCACCTAAGGTTTTCTTTGCAAATTGCAAGATGATAGAGATCTTGCAGTCACGTGACCGGAAAGTTAACAGCCGCCATCTTGTCAGTAAAAAACACCGCTGAATACTGCTGCACTCATGTACAGAATGGATCAATTTCAACCGACGGACTACACGGCTCATTTTTCTAATGAACAGATAACTAGATATATGTCTAAAATAAACGATCTACAGATTAGTGACCCTTATGGCTTACCGGACGGAGTTTTCACGACCGTGTCAGTGGATGTTGAACTGCCAGCGGAATACCCAGACGTGTATAATTACCTCATAAACTTTCCCTTGCTGTTCAGTGGTGAAGCACTGCGTGCTTATAAATCTCTGGACAGTTTTCTTTACAGAAATTCAGGATTTGTCAGCGACTCAGATGTGGCATCTTGTAAACAAGAAAATAGCAATCCTCATTGGATGGGTAAGTCACTTAAGTATTGAGTATAGCACTGACCAGCCGATTATAGAATAGAATAAGGTAATTCCAGCTGTAATTCCAAATCGTCCGTCTTGTTTACCATGGATCTGGCGTTGGAGAGGTAAAGGCTTGGCAGTGGAGGTTTGAGTGGCTGTTTTCTGAGCTTAGTCAACAGGCCGGCTCTGCAGCCTCGCTTTTGCTTCCTCTCCCGGCGCCGCCTCCTTCGCTTTGCTTCCGATAACAATCCACGGAGACCCCGCTGGTCTCGCTATCTCGTCCGGAATGTTGTGCATGCGATGGAAATCGCTACAAACCGTCATTTTCTGCTGGAAACCAATGTCCAGTAAGTCCATACGGTTGTAGTGGATATTGAAGTCCGATACAGACGAACAACACGCAAAAATACACACAAAAAACATAAACGTGCACAGGTAGGGAGAGCTTGTAGCTGCAGCCGTTGTAGTAGAATTGTATATAGTAGGGTTTTCCAGAAGAAAAGATAGAAGTAGAAGGCGGAAATATGGCGTTTGACCGACAAGATGGCGTCTGTCACAATCTGGATCGGCTGTGACGTCACATGCAAGATCTCTATTGGGGATTTCCCCTGCACAGACATGGCTCTCCACCAAGCAAGGGGGTCTGAATCTAATTTAAGAAGCTCTTCTCCTTTGTAATTCTGAATTTCAGATTCAGCTTGGTCAAACAGGCTCTTAGCAGGTTCCACTTTTGTCACAAAAACAGCCCATATTGAAAGAGGGTGCAGTACCAACTAGGGATGGCGAAAGCTAAAAAAAAAAATCTTGACCGACCACCGAGCCTCATTAGCCGGTTAAAGTCGGTTAACCTATGGGTTTAAAATTCTAGAATTGGAATTATTAGAATCTATTCTAAATCTAACCGCGAGCATCTGCACATTCAGTCCCAGTCGCTGGCCTCCACTCACATTACCTTTTCTACAGCGCGAAACATTGTCAAACGCGGCACTGATGTCGAGGGGTTTGTATTGGAGCGGAGGACAAATGGCTCCAGCTTGGAGACAGTTTCAGTTGGCCATGATGGCGTTGAAAATAAAGTCAAGTGCTAGAAGGAGTACATAACATTCAGTGATGGGAATAACGGCGTTAAAATAAAGGCTGTTATAACGCCGGGTAATCTAATCTAATTAGCTACAATCGTTATAACGCCGTTACCAATATCAACACGCCATTACTGCATGGTATTGAAGTTGCTCTGAAGCCGTCACCGACTTGGCTCACAGGCATAAAAGCTGCGTTTGTCACTCCCCCTCCAGACACTGCTGTCATTTCATTCTCTCCCCTTCCCTCCAAAAGTCGGCATCTGCGCCTTTAGTTTGCGTGGAGAGATATGATCTGCAATAACATGCATTGTTGGCTACAGACCGAAACATACTTTCAGAATGCACTGGCCAAGGCAGGACTAAACTCCATGTGCCTTCTAATAATAATTAAAAAAAAAAAAAACAGAATAGCAATTTGTAAGCTAAAAAGTCTAGCCTGATACTTTTTGAGACTTTTTTTTCTTTCGCCGAGTGGCAGCTGTCTTCAACTGGGGCGGGAGGGCGGGACATGACAATGGGTGTTTCTGATTTGTCAGCTGTCGTCCTTACACCGCATGGCATGCCCCAAGCGTTTACAACACAGAATTCCAGGTTCTCCGCTCCAAAATCGGCAGCTTCAAAATGATATATATTTTTTTTTAACCGACAACCAAAAAAAAAATTAACCGGTTGACGTTTATTCGGTCAACCATCGGTCAAACGGTCATCGGTTAACATCCCTAGTACCAACAATTAAATAAAACTACAAGAAATGGAATTTTTTTTTTTTTTAAACAAAGGAAAGTAAGTTCAGTTCTCCCGGCGTGTGAGCCGAGGGTTGTTTGTAAAACCTGGGACGGAACAGGACATGACACATCGCTCGGGTGGTGACCTCTCCGTGGTTGTTGCTAAAACCAGTGACGTCCCATCCCGGATTTTAGTAATTGCCTGAGCCCCGAGCAGTAATGGTGGAGTACTCAGTATGGAGTACTGAACCGCAACAAGGTGATTTGATATCAAACTAAAGGTGGTGGAATCGGTTCTCGATGCAACGCGGTAAACCGTTGCACCTCTAGGAAAGGAACCGATTTTGCAACGTTGGTTCGAATCCTGGCGTCAATGTAAAAGGCTGAGCTCAGACCTGCACAGGTCGTTTTTTTTTTTTTTTAATAAATACAGGGGAGAGTTGTATGAGGGTAAGTCAAAGTTCTAAGATAGATGTTATTTCAAAAGGTGTGAAGGACATCCCCCAGAACTCTACAAAGAAGGAAAACTCTGATGGAAACGCGTGTTTAGACTTAAATGGAGGGCATGTAGAGAAATAGCTTTATTTTTATAAAAATATTTTTTCAATTTGTCTGAGAACTTTTTGACTTGCCCTCATATGTATGCATGATGAGAGAAAGCAGGTCTGGAGGCTACATTGCAGAGCAGTTACATTGGATCGCATCGCCTCACCTCTTGCCATGCGTGCTTGTTCGTAGTGCGAGTAAAGCCTTCCGACTGTGATGCGGCCATTGGTAGGCATGTCGCAATATATTGTGTATTGATGAATCACAATACACACTTTCATTGATTTGAATAATCATAATAATCGCCATTTGTTTATTTATCAGGCTGCATAATCTTAGTTTTTCCTGGTGATGATTGTTGTTTAGACAGCAGAGGGTTCAGTAATGTATAATAGCAGGAAAGACCTATGGGGAAGTCATGTGTGGAAATAAAATGCTAACACAACTCTATGAAAATGCACAAACCGATCTAAAACAGGAAAGAGCTGTTGTTCGATAGACTACAAATAGGTTAACAAGAAATCAGGGTTATCTTTTTACAGATTGCTGAAAGCTAAAAAGAAGCAAAAAAAGTTGAAGAAAAGGCTTATTTGCTAACTTTTTTATTTTTTATTTTTAAATTGTTGTTAAAATGAATCTTTTAGTTCATAGGACCCCTTCCACTGACGTCACATTTACGTTAGCAACTGTCGCTAGCCTATACCTGGGGGATAAGTGAGCTTTGTTCACATGCTGAAGCCAAGCGACGACGTCTGGCATCTGTTGCTGTTATCTGAAGAAAACTACAGCTAAAAAAAAGCTCTACTACTGGATTACTTGGATAATCTTAGTCAGAAAGGAGCGAAGGATGGATATATGCGGAGATTAGTTTATGAGCATTTATGATCTGTACAAAGTTCCTCGAAACAACTGGAGTGATAGTGCAGATTTGTGGCCTAGCGTTAGCTACACGTTGGAATATACCTTCTTTTTCCCGAAGAGTCCCGACACGGAAGAACAGTTAAACTATAAAAGCAAGAAAACTACCTTTGTGTAAAGAATTTTTTTTTCCTCGACATCAGCTTTTGGGAGCAGAATGTTGTAAAGCCAAAGCATTTGCTCTCGAAGGACTCTGACCTGAACTTTGGGCTAGATGGTGTTCCTGCCCCTCTGTGTCTCAACCCCGAGGGCGTGTAGTTACGCAGCTATATGCACTCGATCATTTATACATTGATACTTATTATTGTTAATATCTGAAGTGTTATTTGTAAAATAACGTCTTGCTGTAGACTTTCAAACAATATTGTAAGATTATTTTTATCTAAATAGTGGACGGTACAGTAATTACAAACGCGAACAGAATCGGCACATTCCAGTTGTAGCTATAGACCCCTTTCACATGACATCACCGCGCCGCGAGATTTTGTTAGGCGCCATATTGGAAGACCAAGTACATGCACTCGCAATATAAAACAAAGTACGAGCGAGAGTAAAGTGACACGATGGATGATAATTCTGGTTATGTGAGTACATTACCAGCTGCAGAAAGGGCACGGTATGTGGAGAAACTGGCTGTGATTGATGGGTTTGACCCATATGATAAGACTCGCGGCAAGGGAGAATGGAAACATAAGGAGGACCTGACACCAATTCTGCCATCTTTCTGCTACCCAGACATTGTAAACTATTTGTTGTTTACACCCAGTGCCTACACTCAGTGTTCGAACTATGCCGATATTTTCGGGGGGCCCCTTTTTTTCCCCCTTGGGGGTGTGTGCGCTTGCGCTTGTCTTGGAGCGCGGATCTCCAAACACGTGAGAAGCCTATCTTACGCACATATCACGCGGACTCCACACACGCATCGCGTCTGAAGTCATAACTCATCAGGGGAAATCGTGTCCGCATTGGCATGTTCAAAAAACAACCTCGCGTCAACAATGATACCACACGCAAGGAAAAAAAAAAGTCAGGCTATTCAACAACCAACCTGGCAGCAGCGAGCAAGCCCCAAACCATCCTAAATAATTATTATTATTAAATTGTAGAAGTCTGGGAGGCTTGCTCCTCATACAGTTATCAACTTGGGGCCACTTTAGCATGTTTTAAATCTGAATTTCTTGCGTTTGCTTACCTCAGTGTCCGCAGATCATGCACAGACTTATCCATTATATCCACAGTTTTTTGCCAAGTCTCACACAGGTTTCTTTCAAGTCTACTGTTGGGCCAATAAATCATAAATAAAACAGCTCAGATTTGTTTGTTTAAGTCGTTTGCCACTGCACTTTATTCTCGTGGGTTCACATACCGCTGCCGTTATTTCCCCCTAATCACGAGTTTGTTGGTCTTCCAAAATGGCGCAGGGTCTGTTTACTTCCGGTTTCGGGTGATGTCAGTGAAAGGGGTCTATAGTCGTATAGTAACTACACTAGTATAATCACCCTTGCAATAATAATTTCAATAAACGGTTAATGTTCAGTTCCCTCTTCATGTATTCTCTATTCAAAAGGCGCAGCTGAGTCACGCAGGTTGATGAGTGTGCAACAGTCGGTCACAATTTTATCCAAACTAGTTTTTCCTGCTGTAGTCGATGTATTTCCATTTGACATGCAGGCAGCTGTTGTAAAGTTCCGTCTGTTTGTGTAGAACTCTCTCGAACTGTAGGGTTATTACTACACTCTGGCTCTATGGTGACATTTTGCAGAGGACTGGGTTCCTCTGAGAATAGAAACAAAGCTTCACCGCTCTCTGTTCTTGATCTTTTCTATCCTTTCAGGATGTATGGTGCAGGTCGCTCCTTGTTGGGTTTTTACGGAGTTATGTCAGAGTTTGAAACCAATCTGAGTTTTCTGTGTCGAATAAGAGAGCCGCTTCACCTGTAAGAAAACCAAACACATTCATGAAGAAGCTAACTCAAATGTGAGCAGAAATGAAACGAAATTCTTCAGCAAACTCTTCCATACTCACTTCTGACTTTCTATTTTTTTTAAATGCATTTGAAATACAATCATGAATTTCTCTAGAGTTTTCAGGCTTGGCTCCTCTTTTTGTATTTTCTTTAACCACTAGCCTAATTTCTTCTTTGTTCTTGAAGCATTTGCTTCTCTTTAACATTTTTTTTCTTGATAGCGGGGAGAGGGTAATACCCCCCCCCCCCTTTTTTTTAAAATCCATTTCTTGATTTGAGCAACCAAAAACCACAAGAAATGAATCGTATTGAAGACAGATGAAGCCTTGCTGACACGAAAGACGGTGTCTGTTTGACCCCCAGGTGAAATTATCATGTGATGTCATGTGCAAGGGGTCTGTAGGCTGTTTATTTTACTACAGCCTTTACAAATGTGGGTAAATAATTACTGTTTAAGATGATGAAGCAAGGTTTTTTTTTATATATATATAATTTAAATTTAACAAAAGTAATAGTCAATAAAGTGTAGGGAAATAAGTGTGGGTCAAAAGTCAGTCAGTCCCATATACGTTTTCGTATGCATGTTGGGGAGTGCCTGTTAGAGAGCACACTCTGTCTAGGCCACGGCATGGTGAGGTAGGGTGGCCAGTTCCTTTCCTCGCCGCCTTTTAACTTCCCCAGTGTTTCCACCAGGTCCCCATCCACTGCTGGGTGGACAGGAGGCGAGCCCCAGGTCACCGTCCGAGACGAGGCTCGAACCGAGGACCGTTCGCTTAGTGGTCAAGCGCTGTAACCACTACTTGGCCACTTCGCCTCTTAGATAAGTGTGGGTAGTTTTTTTTTTTTTTTTCCTTTCCCCCCTTCTCATTTCCCCTCCTTTCTTGGTAATGACCCCCCCCCCCCCCCCCCCCCCCCCCCCAAAAAAAAAAAAAACACCTCATGGGGAAACTCTAATCGTGAACCCAATATTGTGAATCAAATCATGAATTTGGTGACTCATTACATGCCTAGCTTTTGGAGCCAAGTGTGACTACTCCAGGCAATGTCTATTGCCGCTTTTCCACTGCCAACGCGGCTGAGTCGGGCTGAGCCGTGCCGTGCTGAGTTGGGCTGAGTCAAGCTGAGTGGGGCTGTTGGAGTTGCATTTCGACTACAACCGCGCTGAACCGTGCTGGCTGGAAGTGGGTGGACACATTGGGTGGAGTTAGCGAAAGTGGGTGGACGTCACGTGATGTCGTTAGGCGGCGCAAACAGTGACATCAGTGACCTTTTAAGCGGTAGTCTCACGACCTGGATAGTAAACAATAAACATGGAGGACATGGAGTCGTTAGTGTTGCTGGTCTTGGTGCTGTGGCTTGTTGTCACCGACAACGCCAACAGATACTGGCAAGAGCGTATAGATGAGGCGAGGCGCATAAGGCTTCAGAATTCTCGTAATTCGTAATTCTTCTTCTTCCGGGTTTACGGTGTTTACAGATCCCAGCGTGCTCGCGGGGCGTGTGTGGGCATGTGAGGACACTCCTCCTCACCAATCGGTGCACAGGGGAGTGTCTCCTCATGCCCCTAGCCCCAGTCTGCTCGGTTTGGCTCGCTTCAGCCCCACTCCAAAACCGTGCGAGTTTTGGGGGCTGAGCAGGGCTGAAGCGAGCGGAGTCGTGCTGTTCCGAGATAGTCGAAACGCGAGCCGTGTCGGGCTGAAGTGAGCTATAAAAGGGTAGTGGAAAAGGGCCATATGATTCCACAATGCTGCGGTGCATTTTGGACGCCGCAATCAAACTGGGAAGGAAGTGGAAGGGGCATCACATCACTCCATCATAACCGGTGCCACCAGGTAGGAAGATGGGGGATTTTCACCACGGACAAAAGGGTCATCCTAGAAGCTGAAATGACCTTAACGCAAAGTGTAAAACCAAGCAACCAACCGAATCAGGCAGACAGAATGCTCCATGTCTGAAACGCTCCTGGTGACGTATGAAGCCACGCTGAATATGGAACGAAGCCGTATTGCAGACACGATGTCGTAGAACTGCCCCTGGTAGAATCCAGAAGTAGCACCGCTTAATTAGGGGACCAGAGACTGAGGGTGCATGATCCCTCTGTTAGAATTGTTTTCTTCTCCTCCTTTTTCTTCCGCATGGCATTGTATAATGGGTCTACATTTGGCAGTGATGGAGAACAGTCACTGCTCCTTTCACAGCAGTTTTGATGCAAGCTACTTAAGCGCTGTAGCGCCACCACTAGGGTAATGTTGGACATGTTTACAATAATAAATCCACCACGTCTTAGAAACACAATTACCTACAATTTCTTCTACTTTTTTTGGTCAAGCAGATTTTCTCCATTGTATTGGATTTTCTATTTTTTTTCCTCCCTAAACAGTTTCACTTTCTTTTTTCCCCCCTTACAAATACTGTCCTGTTGTCACCAAATTGGAAAAATGTGTCATGAGGCTAACTCAAAAAGAAACTGTTCCTCTTTTTGGAACTCTAGGATGGTATGTCCATTCATCACAAATGAATCTGATGGGGAAGTTATGAAAGAGGAAGTGAGAATCTCTCAGCAGTACCTCATCTCGAGGGATTCCAAGACATGATCAAAATTACATCTCGGTGGCCTGGTTTTGTGTGTTTTTGTTTTTGTGCCAACTTTTTGCGAGTTGGCTCGAGGCGAGTTATAGGCGCTGTGAATTGTGTAGTATTAAAGGAGAACTGAAGTCATTTTTAAACTTGCTTTATTTCTTAATTAACGTGTTATTCAATTATGTTTTCGGTTTTATTAACCTTATATCGTGACTCATATTGGCATATTATATTACACTTATCGGCCTTTTCGGTTTTTAGCCGTGTTGAACGTAGTTTTAGTCCACGGCAAGTGTCGTTTATCCGCGCAATCTTCACGAGACTTGTGCGAGACTTCAAACGCCAAGTGTCAGCGCCAACGTTTTGAAAACTGTTTACGCAGCGGCCAGATCGCCATATTCCAATTTAGATCAATTTCGAGATTTGCCAGGTTCATCAGTGATTGAGATTATTCCATACAACTTCGAACCAACATGGAGTAGAGTTGGAAAGACGACAGGATAAGGACTAGTCTGTTGCGCTGGTATTTACGTCATTACTGTCGCACAATTACAACGTGCCAGATCAGGTGGCTGGTGGGTTTTCAAAATAATAAATACATGCATGTATTTTTGTGATATATACATTATACTGTGCGCGTTTCCCACATAATCCTCACTGAGGTTTCGGACAGCACTACAAAATGGCGTGCCCTATATAGTAAGTAGGGAGCGATTTCGGACGCGGAAAATTCCTGGCTTGATTTACGTCAGCATTTGAAAGAGGGCGCGTGCATCTTTTGACAACGTTGGCAGATGTTGGTCACTTTGATTTCTGCTGTACGTTTTACTTCCGTCCTACGATGTGTCTCACAGTAGAGCCCTGCACTCCCGCGGGCCCCGACGCAAAGCAGTGCGGCGCGGGACAAATTTTGAAAGCTCATTGTGGGCGGGAGGGGGAGCGCACAATGCGGGAGAGGTGATGAGCTGCAGTCCTGCTAACTAAAAACGTGTTTAAAATAAAATTTATAAATTATTAATTTATGTCAATCATATATAATTTGTGCTGGATATTTTATTTGGTATTAATAACATTTTAAGATGCCTAAATTTGCGGATGTGGTCTAATCTCGCGTACGTTTCCGATTCCTTTCCGCTCTTCCGTGTTTGAGATCTCTGATCATGACAGAAGAGCAGAGCTCCTCTAGTGAAGCTCACAGTGCTTCAGAAGTAAGTGCTGCTTTAAAAAGAGGTACATTGCTTGAAACGCACCCCTGAACGTGAGCTGTAGATATTTATGCTCAAATCCACTCAAAGTAGGAGGCGGGGCACCATCACGCTGTGTCTTAAATTATATTAATTTCTTATAGGCCTACTTGTATTTCCTAGAATGTAAATGTGAGGAGTGACATATAAGCTATGTGCAATGTACAATATTCTTAATATCCACTGTAGATTTTGGTAGGTGCGTTGGGAATCTCTGTAAAGCCTCAGCTGTGCATGCCGCCTGGCAACGTGCACCCTCGCTACGTGCGCTAGGTGAAGGATCGGTCAGTGGAGAGCTCAGCTAAGCTCAGCATGTTTAATTCCCCAAGCCAATGACACGAACTTTCGTGAGAAATAACGCGAACGTCTGCATCATGCGGGATTTGCGGGCGGGAGCGGGACAAAATATGGCAGGAGCGGGACTGAAAATCATAATTCTTTGCGGGAGCGGGACTGAAAATTCTGTCCCGCGCAGACCTCTATCTCACAGGTCTCGACGAATCTCAATTACAGCTGTTGCTTTGACATATGGACTGATGTATTACTTTGCATATTTCAAACACTCATAACTTGCTATAGCAGTGACAAAATGGCTGTCAGAAATGCATTCTTATATTTAATAAAATGAGGAATATAGAATTCTGATGATAAATTTGCCTTCAGTTCTCCTTTTAAATTTCTGTCGCTCACCCCACACAGCTTTACAGATTTAATTGAAACTTTTATTTATGAACGGGTATGTTTTCATCTAGAACAAAAATGGTTATACTTATTGATGCTGTCGTTTAATCATTGAATTTCAAATCAAGAATGTTTCCGCTTGTTAAAAAGGGTCTGCTCAAATTTACCGTATTTTCTGGACTATAAGCCGCTACTTTTTTCCTAGGTTTTGAACCATGCGGCTTATACAAAGGTGCGGCTATTCTGTGGATTTTTCTTCCACCGCTAGGGGCGCTCTAACCGGAAGTAGAATCAAAAATAAGATAGACGAAAAATCAATGCAAAGAAGAATTAGCAGATCTTTAGCAGATAGAACACGCACGACAAATTACTAACTGGTAATTATTTTCAAATCCAGCGAAGATGATTAAAGTGACTTGTGGTTTCAAACACAGGAGAAATGAAGGTAAATAAATACCGGTTATTTTCTCTTGGTTCTGTTTCGTTTTAATCAGCAAAGTTGCTGCCGTGTTAAAAGGCACTGTTCGGAAAGAATCTGTTCAGGTACATACATGTACATTTACAGTACAAAATCGTTCTGTACATGCAGTAAATATCTAATTTTTCAACATAAATATCTGCGGCTTATAGCCCGGTGCGGCTTGTATATCTTTTTTTAAATTTTTTTTTTTAAAAATAGAGCGGATGCGGCTTATATACAGGTGCACTCTATAGTCCAGAAAATACGGTACTTGCACTCCAACCAGATGGGAGTTTCACTGTACATCAAAGTCAGTGGAGTTTTAGGTACACTCATTTTACGATCAGATTTGACTGTGAACAACTTGGATGACCAAGGACCATTATGTTTATACTTCCAGGTGTTGTTGGATTAAAACGCAGTTCCCATTATTTGTTTTTGTGCTGTGATGAATTAAACTTTTTTTTTTTTGGAAAGTTGTGAAAGCAAACACAATTCCAAAGAACTGAGAGAACCTGAGTGTAAACACCATTCATTTTTATAGGTTAAAATATACTTCACGTGGCAACAGACTTGATGCCTTGTAAAAGCTCCATGTTAAGTGAGGGGCTGTGTTTATGGTGGTGTTTACATTAGACCGTATCCGTCTCGTTTTCGTCGCGGATGCACTGTCCGTACATATTAAAACGCCGGGAAACGACTCCACAGGCGGAACAACTTGAATCCGCCAGGGCCCACGTATTCAATCCATTACGTATCTGATCCGGTGCTGTGTAAACATTGAGGAACGAGGATGCGCTGTGCTGAGCTCTAGCTGACGTCGTCACTGGACAACGTCACTGTGACATCCACCTTCCTGATTCGCTGGCGTTGGTCATGCCACGTTGGTCATGTGACGCGACTGCTGAAAAACGGCACGGACTTTCACTTCCTGCTATTTGTCCCGAATCACTGCTCGCGCGCTCTGTGAGCTGCGCAGGGCCGGAGTGCGCACCCTCCAGAGGGCACTCGCTGTTCAGGGCGGAGTGATTTGGAGCGCAGGATGCCTGCGGAGCCGAGCGTATCCGTGTATTGGCGTTGCTGTTTGCACGCGAATCTTTTAAAAACGTTAATCTGATGATCCGCTGATACGGTCTAATGTAAACCCCACCTAAGTTGTCAAACTAAAGCGGAGTTGAATTCTTTGCTTGAGATTTGTCATGTTTTGTGGCATAGACTGCCTGTTTAACTGAATGTTGGAAAAAGGGAGTGCTACCAAATATTAGATTTTTGGGGTTTTGTTTAGGGATCAGATTTTGAAACATTAATGAGAAAGGTGGACAGCAGTTCACCAAAGACGAGGGGTGTAATGATGCACAAAAATCATAGCCCGGTACGTACCCTGGTTTTGAAGTCAAGGTTCGGTTCATGTTCAGTACAATGAAGCCTAGGTCACAACCGGCTGTACGTGCTCCTACGGCTGGTCTATGTGCAAGAAACGCACAGAGGGTGCGCGTGTGACGTGCTGATTTTCGAGCCGTAGACTGGCTGCAGACCGGCCGCAGAGGTTCTTTGTCATGTCAAACTCTACGGGCGCTTACGTTTTTTTCAGATTGCAAGACAAACTTACAGCCAACGTGCGTCTTTCTCCACGAACAAAAAAAAACGCAGCGATTTGGGGAAATGCCAAAAATCGCACGGCCAAAAAATCGTACGTCCGGTTGTGACCTAGGCTTAAGTGGAGAAAAAGAAACGGCATAATTTTGCAGGTTGTTTATTATGAACGTTTGTAAACGCCAACGGTTTGTTTTAATAACATTTCATTTAAAATGTACTAAAAAACGGGCGGCACGGTGGTGTAGTGGTTAGCGCTGTCGCCTCACAGCAAGAAGTTCCGGGTTCGAGCCCCATGGCCGGCGAGGGCCTTTCTGCGCGGAGTTTGCATGTTCTCCCCGTGTCCGCGTGGGTTTCCTCCGGGTGCTCCGGTTTCCCCCGCAGTCCAAAGACATGCAGGTTAGGTTAACTGGTGACTCTAAATTGAGCGTAGGTGTGAATGTGAGTGTGAATGGTTGTCTGTGTCTATGTGTCAGCCCTGTGATGACCTGGCGACTTGTCCAGGGTGTACCCCGCCTTTCACCCGTAGTCAGCTGGGATAGGCTCCAGCTTGCCTGCGACCCTGTAGAACAGGATAAAGCCGCTAGAGATGATGAGAGATGAGATGTACTAAAAATGTATATAAAAATAGAATAGCAACATGTGTTGCCAGGCAAAACAAACCTTTCCTGGTAGCACTTATGATGAATATGAAGGAAGATATCGCGGGGGGGGGGGAAGGTATCCTTTGGGTACCTGGCTATTGCTTATAAATTTCTGATGCCATGTCCATACAGTAAATGGAGCATGTATATATTTTTGCTCTGAGGCAGTAGCCACAAAAATGAAGCATAATCCAAAAATTAACAATTTTAAAAAATCACAGAAGTAAAATATACCAAGTGTCTGTACTTTTATATTATTCTACTCTTACCTCTTAAGCCAGTACCTCACTGGGCTGTGACTAGTTGGAGAGAGAATATTGCGTTAAAATATGCAAATTCGGTTCTCGCACTTCAGCCAGTATCTCACTTCATGGAAACTGACTTGAGAAGGGTTCGTGACGGCTTTGCGACACCAGCGAAGCATTTGCAGCTGTTTTGAGAGAAATTTTGTCGCACGAAGTTTTGAGCATGTTCAAAATTTCAGCAACGAAGGAGCGACACTTTGCGACTCATGCAAGGAAATTGAGAAGCCCTGCAGATGTTTCAAGGCACCTTTTGAAACACTCTCGCGAATGACGTTTGCAAGCTGTCGCAGCCCAGTGAGATACTCGCTTTACAGTTTTCGAAACTGAAACCTCCAAACTAAGGCTGACGTGTGTGTGCGCGCGCACACTGTTGCCATGACCCAAACTCTTATTTCCCGGAAATGGCCCGGCACTAGAGCTCAGTGGAACGCACTTTCCCTCTGTAATAAACATAAAGTGGTTTCTTCTCATTCATTTATTTTGAATGGTGAACCGAATTGTATACACTCTCTGACCATTTTAATCGGAACATATGTATGCGCAGTGCGCGACTGTTACACTCTTACAACACGATGACACCGTGGCTAGCGCTTCTATGGAGCACTTGCATGTGACGTCACAGCCGATCCAGATTGTGACAGACACCATCTTGTTGGTCAAACGCCATATTTCCGCCTTCTACTTCTACTTCTGGTTCTACTTCTTCCTTTTCTTCTGGAAAACCCTACTATATACAATTCTACTACAACGGCTGCGGCTCCAAGCTCTCCCTACCTGTGCACGTTTTTTGTGTGTATTTTTGCGTGTTGTTCGTCTGTACCGGACTTCAATATTCACTACAACCGTATGGACTTACTGGACATTGGTTTCCAGCAGAAAATGACGGTTTGTAGCGATTTCCATCGCATGCACAACATTCCGGACGAGATAGCGAGACCAGCGGGGTCTCCGTGGATTGTTATCGGAAGCAAAGCGAAGGAGGCGGCGCCGGGAGAGGAAGCAAAAGCGAGGCTGCAGGCAGAGCCGGCCTGTTAACTAAGCTCAGGAAACAGCCACTCAAATCTCCACTGCTAAGCCTTTACCTCTCCAACGCCAGATCCACGGTAAACAAGACGGACGATTTGGAATTACAGCTGGAATTACCTTATTCTATTCTATAATCGGCTGGTCAGTGCTATACTCAATACTTAAGTGACTTACCCGTTCAATGAGGATTATTTTCTTGTTTACAAGATGCCACATCTGAGTCGCTGACAAATCCTGAATTTCTGTAAAGATAACTGTCCAGAGATTTATAAGCACGCAGTGCTTCACCACTGAACAGCGAGTAAAAGTTAATGAGATAATCATACACGTCCGGGTATTCCGCTGGCAGTTCAAAATCCACTGACACGGTCGTGAAAACTCTGTCCGGTAAGCCATAAGGGTCACTAATCTGTAGATCGTTTATTTTAGACATATATCTAGTTATCTGTTCATTAGAAAAATGAGCCGTGTAGTCCGTTGGTTGAAATTGATCCATTCTGTACACGAGTGCAGCAGTATAGAGGTTTTTCACCTGACGTCACAGGGTCACGTGATGCCCCGGTGTCCGCCATTTTGAAGGTCAAGCTAGCTAATGTCAACAACATAGTAGCTAGTACGTTACTGTAGCAATGTTTACGTTCAGTCATTTGGATGACTGTTAAAACCTTTCAGTCTCAAGTTTTCCCTTTACTGTATTTACAAGTTTACTGAGCTAGTGCGCTCGGGCAGGCTGGGAGCGAGCGCGCTAGCTTGGGCAGGCTGGGAGCGAGCGCGCTAGCTCCGTAAACTAGTAAATACAGTAAAGGAAAAACTTGAGACTGAAAGGTTTTAACAGTCATCCAAATGACTGAACGTAAACATTGCTACAGTAACGTACTAGCTATGTTGTTGACATTAGCTAGTGCTAACAGCTAGCTGCTAGTACACTGCTACAACTACACCGACCCTAATAATACAGTTCTTGGTCATTGCCTGGTAACAGCAAATTTATAACGGGCCATGTCTCAACAGACTAAGAAGTTATTTCAATGACATTTAATGACATTTTGTTTATCCTGAGGACCGAAAGTAAATAAAAATGTGAACAAACCTTAGCTGTAATAAGATGGCGACCACCGGCTCCAGGGACGACCCGCTGATGTAGGCATGTTACCCAGCCTGACACAAAATATTTGTAGGCATCCAAACTCTTATACGCTTTCAGATCAATACCTGTGTATGGCGATGGGTTTTTAACGACATAGGTATACAGATCATGTGGGCCCAAGTCAGGTAAAGACGAGGGCTTCGTGTACTTCCGTACGTCAGTGAACAATCCTGGTGGAAGCAGGTAAACGTCGTTCTCTAAGCCTGCTAACCTCAATTTTTGCAAATACCTCTCCCTCTGCTCGCCCTGTAAATGCCCTGCGTCGCTGGATAGTGAAGGTGTTTTCTGCATCTCGCTCCTTTTTCTTTTGTTTTTCGTTTGTCGCCTTCCTCGCATTCAAACTGATTCGAGCCGTGACCTCCAAAATGGCGGCCTCACATGACTTGGTCACGTGGGTGAAAAACCTCAATTCAGCTTTTTTTTTTTTTATTTTTTATTTATTTTTTTTTTTACCGACAAGATGGCGGCTGTGTACTTTCCGGTCACGTGACTGCAAGATCTCTATACACCTATGGAGATATTGCACCAAAAACCAGACATTTGCAGCTAGAATAGTCATTTAGCACATTAGCAATGTATAGAGTGGATTTCTGATTAGTTTAAAGCGATCTTCATTGAAAAGAACAGTGCTTTTCTTTCAAAAATAAGGACATTTCAAAGTGACCCCAAACTTTTGAACGGTAGTGTATCTATTTGTTTGAATTTTAAGACAGGCCAGTCTCTGAAGTCCGACTTCAACAGTGATCTCGCAAATTTCAGGCGCAACTATTCTCTTCTCTCAACTAGTGATGTCAGTCCAAGATGTTGTAATGCTGAGGCATACAGGTATGAGGTACGTCATATCCAAGATTATTCTACAAGCCCATTTCTGGATATGTTCAAGTTTGTTTGCTTGAGTTTTTTTTTTTTTTTTTTTTTTTTTTTTTTGTGATTCCAGAAGACCAGGCTGGGACTGCATACTCTAGGATTGGTCTAATATACACTGTGTAGATGGTTGTCAAATCACCTTGAGAGAGATTAAACTTCCTAATTTGTTTGAGGAGGTACTTTTCCCAACCATCTGTTTCACTTGTTTGTCCTATTGAAGGTTTGACTGGACATCATCTTCAGACATGGAACAACAGCTAAAGGAATATTATTGATCTGTAATAGTGTCCAGGGTTTTTTCTAGAAAAATTTAGTATGAGGGCGCTCACCATGGCAAGGGAGCGAAGCGGGGGGGGGGGGGGATGGTGCCGGTTGTCCCCCCCCGCCGTGCAAAGCCTTTGAAAAATGCTCCAATGGGACATTCTGAGGCTATCTGAGAGGGAAATTGTAACAAATTGTCTGTCAACATTGAAAAAGAAAAAAGTAAGGCCAAAAAAAAAAAAAGTTTCCGGTAACATGAAATACTAAAATAAGGTCGGTAGGTAGGAAAGTTATTTATTTTTTTTATTTTGTTCGAAAAAATTAACACAAGTAAACATCTTACAAAATAGTATTTTGGCACAGAATCCTTTATACCACACATCATAATAAAATAAGTGTTTTAAATCTTTAAACAAATAAAAAAAATATCGCAAGAGTTTGAGTTATGATCTACGGAAGCGATATTTCATGATATTTTCATGTAATAACGTGAAAATAACGTCCTAGGCTAGGCTACTTCCATTAAAAGCAGACGGCCTAGCCTAGCCTACTGTAGAACTTGGGTCGAGCAAAAACATGGCTGAATCCTGAATGACTCCTATTTGTATAAATAGGGGACTACATAGGCGGCAAAATGTAGTGTTTTTCCCTGCCATGGAAGTGCACTTGTATACTGAAAAGGAAGCAATTTGCATTACAGCCTTGAATGAGGATTCAAAATGGCGGCTCGGTTCAGTTTATGCAGGAGGGCTGATAGAAGTGGCGAAACATTTTACTTTTTATCGTTGCTTTCACAAATTGAATGCGTTGAAACAAAAAATTGACAAACTAACGCCGCTTACACTAAAATATCGAGGGAAATTTGTAATAAAAACTTTACGGTCGGCAATTTCGACGCGGAAATTCTCGATCGGTCGGGTTACCGGAAACACAGGGTTTTTTTTTTTTTTTTTTTTTTTTTAAATTATTTGGCCTAATCTTCTTCTGCCCCGGACAGTCTTTGGCTTTCTTCTGCTTCGTGCCGCGGATGACATCTTTAAATGCCCAAGTGTCAACAAAAACAACTCGCGAACTACTTCTGTCAAAAGCTCCCGCGCCGGTGGGTGAAAGGTCATTCAGTCTCGAGAAATCTCACTCTACAAGTCAGCTGACCTTGTATGTAACCCATGTCAAATCTCGCGAGAGCAGCCGCGACAAGTAAACAACTAAACAACATGGCGCCTCAGTCTGGAAAACGCCAATTCGGATTGTTTTTGCACCGTCTGGCGGTGTATCTACTATGATTGGAATGTTTTTGGAGCAATTATAACATATTTGATGATCACACACATTGTCACGTAGTGTTGCTGAGATGTTTTCACGGAGTCGGTAAGAGGGCGCACGCCGAGAGTAGGAGGGCGCACGCCGAGAGTAGGAGGGCGCACGCCGAGAGTAGGAGGGCGCACGCCGAGAGTAGGAGGGCGCACGCCGAGAGTAGGAGGGCGCACGCCGAGAGTAGGAGGGCGCACGCCGAGAGTAGGAGGGCGCACGCCGAGAGTAGGAGGGCGCACGCCGAGAGTAGGAGGGCGCACGCCGAGAGTAGGAGGGCGCACGCCGAGAGTAGGAGGGCGCACGCCGAGAGTAGGAGGGCGCACGCCGAGAGTAGGAGGGCGCACGCCGAGAGTAGGAGGGCGCACGCCGAGAGTAGGAGGGCGCACGCCGAGAGTAGGAGGGCGCACGCCGAGAGTAGGAGGGCGCACGCCGAGAGTAGGAGGGCGCACGCCGAGAGTAGGAGGGCGCACGCCGAGAGTAGGAGGGCGCACGCCGAGAGTAGGAGGGCGCACGCCGAGAGTAGGAGGGCGCACGCCGAGAGTAGGAGGGCGCACGCCGAGAGTAGGAGGGCGCACGCCGAGAGTAGGAGGGCGCACGCCGAGAGTAGGAGGGCGCACGCCGAGAGTAGGAGGGCGCACGCCGAGAGTAGGAGGGCGCACGCCGAGAGTAGGAGGGCGCACGCCGAGAGTAGGAGGGCGCACGCCGAGAGTAGGAGGGCGCACGCCGAGAGTAGGAGGGCGCACGCCGAGAGTAGGAGGGCGCACGCCGAGAGTAGGAGGGCGCACGCCGAGAGTAGGAGGGCGCACGCCGAGAGTAGGAGGGCGCACGCCGAGAGTAGGAGGGCGCACGCCGAGAGTAGGAGGGCGCACGCCGAGAGTAGGAGGGCGCACGCCGAGAGTAGGAGGGCGCACGCCGAGAGTAGGAGGGCGCACGCCGAGAGTAGGAGGGCGCACGCCGAGAGTAGGAGGGCGCACGCCGAGAGTAGGAGGGCGCACGCCGAGAGTAGGAGGGCGCACGCCGAGAGTAGGAGGGCGCACGCCGAGAGTAGGAGGGCGCACGCCGAGAGTAGGAGGGCGCACGCCGAGAGTAGGAGGGCGCACGCCGAGAGTAGGAGGGCGCACGCCGAGAGTAGGAGGGCGCACGCCGAGAGTAGGAGGGCGCACGCCGAGAGTAGGAGGGCGCAGCGCCCCTGTTCCCCCGTTTAGACGAAAGCCTGGTGTCAGTGATGGCGTATTTGGACAGAAAGTAACGTGCATGGCAAAGCATTTACTAATTTAAAAGCATGTGGTTCCTATCTGACCACAGAACCAATTCAGACTGTAAAAAAAAAAAAGTTCGACAACCAACATGGCAACTCTCATGGGCGTCGTAATAATGTACCTGTTGCAGAGGCAAAAGTGGAGGAAGCGTTCTAGACACTGTAAACATCATAGATGTTTAAAATCTTTTCCTAAATCACACAAATTTCTTTGTTTTGTCTCTCTTGAACTATTGGCTACACTGCCCCCGTGATTTCCAGTGGTAGTGCGGTGTTTGGTCCGTATCTGTATGCTGTAAGAAAACATGCGTGAATGCCAATGAAAAAATTAAGAGTAGAAACAGAACGCTCCATCTGTATACATATTTAATGTTGAGCATAAATGAGCCTTTAGTAAGCTCAGGCTTAAAACTGTGTTCATGGCACGGTGACAAAATGAACTCTGTGAGGTCTGTGCGTTCTTTAACCCGAGCGAGTAGAGCAATAAAACCTTCACTGCAGCTACTCTGCTCATGTTTCATTGGCACTTCCATAAGTGCACCCTTTGCCTTAAACCCTACTGATGGAATGCTTTGGGTAGATCTGGTTTGTGATGCTTTGGGTGTGTGGAGTCAGGAATGACTAATGAACTACAGTTACAGATTGGAGGTGCACCTTGCGAACAGGATACGTGTGAACCAGTTGCAGAAGGTATCGAATTAGATCTGCGTTTCCTCACGGGAAATATGGGTTGTTTTACAATCAGGGTACAAAGTTTGCGTCGCAGGGGTCCAAAATTCAAATTGATTCAAACTGGTTCTTGTACCAGTTTTTAAGTGAAGGACAAGTTAAAGAACAGATTTCAGGTAATTTTTTGACATGTGTATGGTAGTTTTGTGTAATCTGCTATAAGATGGGAGAAACAAATGAAGTGATTCTCGGAGAGGACTTTTTTTGACAATTCAGAATCCACTACTTCCATAGTGCTTTTAAATATAAGGCTGTAAGCTTTGTGTTAGTTGTCTCTAATATTTATGTCCCAATATCTTGACCACATTTTAGGATGAAAATCATCATTTTAGATATGTTATTTTATATTGAAAAATTAGCTGTCTCGGAGAGGACTTTTTTTTTTTTGACACAATTACATACTAGGCGGCACGGTGGTGTAGTGGTTAGCGCTGTCGCCTCACAGCAAGAAGGTCCGGGTTCGAGCCCCGGGGCCGGCGAGGGCCTTTCTGTGCGGAGTTTGCATGTTCTCCCCGTGTCAGTGTGGGTTTCCTCCGGGTGCTCCGGTTTCCCCCACAGTCCAAAGACATGCAGGTTAGGCTAACTGGTGACTCTAAGGTGGTGTTTACATTAGACCGTATCTGTCTCGTTTTCGTTGCAGATGCACTGCCCGTGCACATTAAAACGCCGGGAAACGACTCCACAGGCGGAACAGTTTGAATCCACCAGGGCCCACGTATTCAACCCAGTACGTATCTGATCCGGTGCTGTGTAAACATTGAGGAACGAGGATACGCAGTGCTGAGCTCTAGCTGACGTCGTCATTGGACAACGTCACTGTGACATCCACCTTCCTGATTCGCTGGCGTTGGTCATGCCACGTTGGTCATGTGAATGAGCAATACAGGAAGTGTGTTGAGGAAGTCATTAAGTGAATGAGCAATACAGGAAGTGTGTTGGTTACCGTAGCACTAAATAGTCTTGTTGTAATCACAAAAAACGGCCGTTCTGCAAGGTGAAGAGTGTACCGAACACTGTTAGATCCTTCTAGCATAAACACGAAGGCCATACACGGTGTAAAAAAGGCGTCATTGTAGCACCAGTACCGCTGATAACAGACTGGCATACTTCATTTTTTACAACGACATCCTTCCACTTGCAAGTGGTGAGTGACTTGCGCATGCCCGATATGTACTGGGATCATGTGACGTGCCGTCTAATTAGTCATGTGATTAGCGTATCCGTGTATTGGCGTTGCTGTGTGCACGGGGAACGGTTTTGTTGCGGGCACAGAAATTGTGTGTGTACGCGAATCGTTTTAAAAACGTTAATCTGATGATCCGCTGATTCAAAATAATTTAAACAGGACCTAAATTGAGCGTAGGTGTGAATGTGAGTGTGAATGGTTGTCTGTGTGTCAGCCCTGTGATGACCTGGCGACTTGTCCAGGGTGTACCCCGCCTTTCGCCCGTAGTCAGCTGGGATAGGCTCCAGCTTGCCTGCGACCCTGTAGAACAGGATAAAGCGGTGAATATATTGCCATACATTCACCAAAAATAACGTTATCACCAAATTTCTTTTGCGTGGTAAATAGAGCTATCACGGCTACAATAAATAATCAAGTTTATTTAGTCAAGCCTTTTGATATTGAAGATAATAAGTGTTAAATGTGATTTTTAGCTTGCGTACCCTGATTGTAAAACAACCCATATAGTGCTTACAAGGAAATGAAAGATGGATGAATTTTTTATATATCTCAAAAAGGAAGGAAAGGGTGAGTGTGAGAAAAGGAGAAACTGGAGGGGAGAGGAAGAAAGGCAGAATAAGGGAATGAAGGCGGGAAGAAGGAACAAAATGTTAAATCGAAAAAGGGGGAGAAAAAGTAACAGGTGTGCGAAGAGGATTAATACAGGGCTTGTGTCGAGTGTTTCTGTGGATGATAGACTGGTGGAAAAGACACCTGTGACACCATATCACCAGGCCTCTGAGGCACCAGTCCAGTGGGTAATAGTGAATAAAACCTGATAGTTTAGACATATGATCTGATTGTCCAGGACACTGTGGCTGCTTGTGTTTCAGCCCCGAGCTTCGAAAATAGCCGAGCTTTTTACATACGTAGACGCCATTGAGTTGAGTATTGTTGCACAGAAAAACAAGGCCCAGTTCTTCAGTCAAGCCGAACCACAGCATAATTTTCTCTGTGTGGACGAGCTGAGGAGAATAATTTGCTGGAACTATTGTTCTTGCGAAGACCTTTATATTTGGCCACAGTCAAAATGCTGGTCAATATTTGTGAATTAGTTAGATTGATTGATTGGAATCACAACTTTTTGATTATCACTTAGTCAGTTATCCCTCAGGGCGGTTTTCTAATGTTGACAAAAAGAGAAGTCATGCAGACTTTATGAAGTCGTCCATTTCTAAATTAATGCCTGAATATTTAGCTGATTTATGACAGTAGGAATGAGTGTCTGGCAAGTTGGAAAGGATCCCTTTTGTAAATATCAGAAAAGATCCTGCGTGTGATAATCGACTGTAGGCACGAATTAGGGCGCTGCGCCAGAGACCTGAAGAGAATGGTGTAAAAAAAAAAAAAGTGTAGAAATGGTCATTTCCTCCAGTGTCTTTCAGGTTATTGCGGTAAACAGACTTGGGTGTATTTCTGTAGGGATCCTTTCCGTGTTGTCAGACACTTACTTTTTTTTTTTTTTTTTTTTTTTTTTTAAATATAAAATAACGTTACGAGCCTGTCAGTGGTGAAAACGTGTGCTTTACTTGGACTCGAATGTTTGTCCTGTATAATTACGTTTTACAGCCTTTTGGGGTTGCCAGTTATAGCATTCTAATTCTGCTGTACTGATTTTCAATCATTTTTGTCCTGACTAAATACTTAGACCCAAAGAGATTGTGGGGAGGGAATAGGTCCAGGTTAAAAATTCCACAGACTTTAAGCTCTGAGGTTAAACCGGTTGAAATTCCGGGGAAGAAGGAAGGGGGGGAAACCCCCCCCCCCTTCTTTTTGCTGAAGAACAGGTGGTGTCGTGGTTAGTGCTGTCACCTTACAGCAAGAAGGTTCTGGGTTCGAGCCCAGTGGCCGACGGGGGCCTTTCTGTGTGGAGTTTGCATGTTCTCCCTATGTCGGTGTGGGTTTCCTCTGGGTGCTCCGGTTTCCCCCACAGTTCAAAGACATGCAGGTTAGGTTAACGTGGGGCGGCCTTGGGTCGAAGTGCCCTTGAGCAAGGCACCTAACCCCCAACTGATCCCCGGGCGCTGTAGCATGGCTGTCCGCTAGTCTGGCTAACGCACCTTCAAAGCTCTGCGAGCATTGGTCTGGTAAAGATATTAAGCCCAACCGTTTCCCAAAGCGCGTGGTTGACCCGCCTCCCTGAAATGCCTCAGTTTGCTACTGGTCGAAGCCAGAAAAGGCTGTGACGAAGCTTAAACCAATCACATCACTCTTTCCTCTGATGTATGTGACGCGACGGAAACTGCTTGAGTAACAGGAAGAAGATAAATACTTCCAGGGCTGCTCTTTGCTCCGTTTTCAATGAGAACTTCCCGTTGAACGCTTTCAATACAGCATCTACCGCTGTGTCAAAGGCTTGCCGCTGCTCCATGTTCGTAATGTTTCTAGTGAATGAAGCGCTTCCGGCATAGATTCTGTAAACAATCTATGGCTTCCGGTCGCGGTTCTACTACGTCACTGCCTTGAACACGCCTCTACCCAGGGCCGTTGGAGATGCTCAAAGTTGATTGGTTCCCGATTTTTCGGGAGCTTGGAAGAGCTGGAGATAGCTTGCCTTGCCAGACTAAGTTCGCAACAGGCCCTCGTGTTGCGTCACACTTAGGATGGGTGGGCCCAGGCTAGCTGTCTGCTGCTCTGAGTGAGTGAGTTGATTGCTCACTTGTGTGTGCATACGTGTGTTGGCTTAAATGCGGAGGACGAATTTCACTGTGCTTGAGTGTGCATGTGACAGAGGCTGCTGCTGCTTCTGCTTCTAAACTGTCTGAAGCATCCTGTTCTGTCTTCAAACTGTATATTTGAGATTTTAAGCCATGTTTTTAGATGGTAGAAGCTTCGAAATAGCATTTTATGTATTCAAATGGGGCTCTTGAAATGTGTGTGATCAGTGAGCGAGGCAGGCAAAAATGGGAAACTAGCATGGTCATTGTCAACTAGGTTACGGTGATTGATTTTTCTGTCACCAGATATAAGCTGATGTGATTTGGTTGGCACAAAAAAAAAAGTTAGTTCAAACCACAAGTTTTCTTTTAATTTTAATTGGTTGGTTTGTTGAGCTGCATCTTGATGGATTTCTTGTGGGTTTGTTTATTTTTTGTACCCAGAGGCGGGAGCCGAGTCTTCGGTGTGAGAGGGGTTGACTGGCGGGGCCTGGTCATACAGTGTTTCAACCAGAGGGAGAGGAGGAGGAGCAAGAACAGGGGAGAGAAGAGAAGGAAAGGAAGACCTGAGGAAGAGTGTCACGGTCATCTGCTTTAGACAGCTGTGTTGCCAGCTGATCAAATTTTTGTTTTTTGTTCATAGTGTTGGGATTTCTGCAGCTCTACTTGGATTTTATTGTCAGTATCAAAGTATTGCTGTTATCACACAATTGTTTTATTTTTCAGCTCCCCCCCCCCCCCATCCCAACTCTTTTTTTTTTTTTTTTTCTTTTTTTTTTTTTTTTGAATGCTTTTTATTTGTTAAAGTTTTTGGGCTGTGAACAGGATTTGAACAGATTTGTCCTTTTTCCTCCTGTACACGCCCAGTGTAAGGCAGCTATTTCTCTATTCTTTGAAAATCTTAAAATACGTATACCTTCACACACAATCCACACACTGTCTCTCTCCACACACACATCACTCAGCCTTCTCACTTAAGCCTGGTCCAGCCTAGTCTTGCCTGCTCCGCTCCCCTGGACAGGGTAAGCGCTCTCAGCAAATGTGTGTGTGTGTGTGTGTGTGTGTGTGTGTGCTTTCGTGATTTAGTGTAACATTGCGCAATCAATTTAAAACAGTGCAGCTGCAGTGTATTTGTAAGAGTTTTGTCCAATTTACACAGAAAGGTACAGTTTCGCTTGTTGCCATCTCATTGCTGACCTTTGTGCGTGTTTTTTTTTTTTTTTTTCCTTTTTGGTTTTAAATAGATTCAGTTCCAAGAGGAAGGGAGGAATATGACAGCAGAGACACTCAATTTCGGCCCAGAATGGTAAAATTTAGAAAAAGGTTTACTGCTTACCACCATTTTTTTTCCCCTCTTCTTCCTCCCCATTTCCTCCTTCTGTAATATCTACTTCTGTTTTGCTCTTATGCTTCCTTCACATTACCTGCTTTAAATAACTTTATGTAAAATATTTGACATTTAAACATGCACTACAGTTATGTTTAGACTGGAATCATTGATCACTCGGCATGAATCTTGTGTCCTCTCTCTCTCTCTCTCTCACTCACTCACTCACTCACTCACACACACACACACACACACACACACACACACACACACACACTCACTCACTCACTCACTCACTCACTCATGGTTGCACTCTGTTGCTCAAGCTCTCTCTTTATCCCTTGCTCGTTCTCTCTCTCTCTCTCTCTCTCTCTCTCTCTCTCTCTCTCTCTCTCTCTCCCCCTTCTGGTTCTTGCTTTCGTGCGCTGTAAATGTTTATACAGAGATTAGACAGTAAGGTGTGGCCTGTTTTCTGGTACTAGGCCATCTCTAATGGGCCAAGGACTGCCGTGTGCATAGTTGATCGCAGGCCAACACAAGATTATTCCTGTACTTGTCATGTGCAGTGCAGAGCTGCTGTGCTTTCATAAAGCTCCACTTTTTGTCTAAGGCTATTTGGACAAGATGTGTGTATTAAAGGACACTCCTGGCTTGATAAATTTCACTGTGAAACTTCCAGATGTGGAATTTGTATTTCTTGTTGTGAAACCTGGCCTATAAATCTGTCCTTGTTCTTTCATTGTACTTTTTTTTTTTTTCCCCCCCTCACTCCTTTCTTTTTCTCTTGCTTTCATTCTATCTTGCCCCCAGGCTCCGTGCACTTTCCAGTGGAGGCAGTGTGACTTCCCCTCCTCCCTCTCCCGCTATGCCAAAGTACAAGCTGGCCGAATATCGCTACGGCCGGGAGGAGATGTTAGCACTTTATATCAAAGACAACAAGGTGAGTGAGCAGCTGCCCAACATTCTAGTCTGTTTTACCTTCATATTCAAAACGGAGCGGTTTCAGTGCAGCCAACAAATGATGAGAGAGGGTGGAAAACATGGATTTTCAGGAGAGGATCCCAGGGGAGCACTGACTCGCTGCAGCTGTAAGACTTTGGATCCAGTTGAGGCTTCAGTTGAAGTGAAAATTTTCACCCTGTAACGTTAATTCTTGTATGTGACTGGGAGTAATATAATTTAGTGGAAAGTATGTGCAAAAAGTGAGTCATTGTTTTTTCAGTTGTGCATTTATATAGACTACAGATTTTAATACATTTGTGAACTCTGTCAAGGCTGTATAAGTCCTATTTAAGTGGTGAATATGATGATCGTAAAATGTATTAATGTTATACCACAATGCTGTTGAATTCTCAAAACCTATTGGTCAGGAAATAATAAATTTTCTAAAACGACAGCTCTGACAGTAGTGCAGGCAGAATGGCAAAGTACAAGGGTGGGTTTCCTAAAAGCTTCTTCACGCTAAGAGCATCTTAACTAGGAGAAAGCGTGTTCATTGTGATTCTAGCTCTACCATTTAATCATCTTTGTGTTCCGATGCTTTTGGGAAACCCACCCCAGATTTGTATTAATGCCATTGTACTATTTATTATATATTATAGACACACACACTTGAAGCGGATTACATAAAATCTCAGTGCTCTTTCAATATAAGAAGAATAATGTTATTTCCCAGCTGGGAGGTCCGTATGGTGAAATACCGTGACCGAGGTCTTGAAAGTACTGAGCGAGGCCCTCTGGGCTGAGGTCAGTATTCAAGGCCGAGGTCACGGTATTTCACCATACAGACCGACCTTAAGCTGGTAAATAATATATTTATTTTTCTTTCCCAAATTCTAACAGAAAACGAGAGCGCCCGAAAGGGAAAATCGAGCCGAGCCACCATTTTGAATCCTCGTTCACGGCTGTAATGCAAATTGCTTCCTCCTCGGTATACAAGTGCACTTCCATGGCAGGGGAAAAATTACATTTTGCCGCCTATGTAGTCCCCTATTTATACAAATAGGAGTCATTCAGGATTCAGCCATGTTTTTGCTCTGCATTAGCAGCAGTTAGAGGTTTTTAGCTTTCTCCTGAAATGTTTTCTTTTATTTCTTCTTCCTCAGGGTAGTAAAACTTGCTTTCGCTGTGAACACTGTCGTTATCGCTATCCATGCTGTAAAATTAATGCTATTCTCCTGAGAAATGCTGGCAAAAATTTACAAGATTTTTGATAATCTTATAAAAGAAAGATGAATGTTGACAAAAAATTCTACCATGTTTGTTGTTGTGAACGAGCGAGTCGCCAGAGGTCCATAACCAGGGTCTGTAACTGGGGTCCGTACCGTAGGATACGGACCTGCTCACCAGCCAATCAGAGCGCAGGATTTGTACCGCGAAAAAAATAATTAGAATTATCACACGTTAAAAGCCTAGCACCATGATGTCAGGGTCATAGCATGGCAAGTTGAAGAGTAATATAAAATTTAAAAAAAATTTAAAAATCACGAATGTATGCATCAAATAAGTGACGCCTTTTAAAGGAAAAGTTAAGATAATCATTGTGATAATTTTATGGTTTCTGTAGTAACTGGTACCAATTTGTATGGCAGCCATACTAGAATGTAAGACCATTAATAAAAGAATTAAAATCTATTGTTTAAGTGTGCAAGCTGTTGAGGGGGGGGATTAAATTCAGGTTGCATATAACTCCACCCTGTCGTTGCATCTCTGTGTTGTGTTTTTTTTTTTTTTTTTTTGTGCTTGTTTATTATTTCGCTTCCTTTTATTTAAAGGACCAGTTAAATGTTTGGACACAGTTGTTAGTATGAATGTGGGAGTGTGTTCAAACTTTTAATTGGTCCTATATGTCCCTGTGTGATTTGCAGAGCGTTAAGACTTTGCCAGGATCATCTGTATAGCCTAAATACCATATTGGCTCGAATATAAGACGGTGTTTTTGTTGTAAAAAATAGCTCTTAAAAAGGGGGGGTCGTCTTAAATTCGCGGACTAGACAAAATGCCGCCAAAAACGAAAGTGAAAGTGAGGACAGTGAGAGTGAGCAAAGTGAGGCTGAGGATCTCTGTGCTGAGTAGCTGTAATTTAGCAAACTACCCTTTCCATTGTTTCAGTTGTTTATTATTGTAAACCTTAATGTATTGTTTAATGCATTGTTTAAAGCATTTGCACTGTTCTGCAAATTTATTCCATATACCCGTAGGCTATGGGAAGTTAATGCATTGACATTCTGAAGTTTATGAACTTTCAATCTAAACCTGACAAATTTGTTGAATTAATGCAATTTAAATGTTTTAATTTGGCTTGTCTAGTAGCCTGCAGTTTAGCCTCTTTTTTTACTTCTATGAAAAGTGTTCACGGAAATTAGACTGAAATGACCTCTATTTAAATGTGAAAAACAAAAGCCTCTAATTTTAAACAGAATTTTGAAATAAATACGCTTTATATGAATGAACATTTGGTCTTCAAAAAACTTTTTCCCCAAAGATGGACTTGGAAAAGGGGGGGTCGTCTTACATTCAGGGTCGTCTTATATTCGGGCCAATACGGTATATGTGTTGGGGAAAGCAAAAAAGTTAACAAAAGGCCTTAAATACTAAATACCAAGCCCAAGTTGGTATCATTTCCATACCAACTTGCGTGACAACCCAACACATGCATGTCTGACTGCTTTAATCACTTGAGGGAATTTTGTTCCAGGTTCAGATTTGTGGGTTTGACCCAACCGTGCATTCTGAACGTTCTAAACATTCCAGCGTGGGCAGTCAGCAGCACTTTGGATGTGTGCTGAAATGTGCTGTAACGTGCCTAAATGACCTGAAAACGGTTTAAAATGTCTCGTGGCAGCTCAGTAATATAACTCTTTTTGTATTAAATGTTGGATAATTTAAATACAAATTTCCTCCCCCTTTCTTTCTCCTGAATTAAATGAGCCTCTTTTTCTTGTCTGGGTGTGTGTAGATACCAGAGGACATGCAGGATAAGGTGTTTGCTGCTATTCTGCAGGATGAACCTCAGCAACCTCTGGCACTGGTGCCTCTCACTGAGGAAGAACAGGTTCGAAATGTTTAGACACTCCTTACATAGTGGCGCCTTTCTTTGAAAGGAAGCGGAGAAAGTTAGGTTGTAGCCCAAGAGCATTAGCTCAAAATTGAGTCCAACCCGGAACAAATTAGTAACAAGCTGAATTTTTCAGAATATGTTCAGAATACCCTTAGGAATAACATACTAAAAGTCCCCGGGAATCCACCTTGTGCTCTCTGAGAAATTCAAGATGGCGTCCAAAATGGCTGCCGATTGGAGATTTTTCAATATCTCAGGGATAAAACATAATATAAATGCAATTAAAATGTTAAATTATATGTTCTCTCATACAAGCAATGCAAATTCACCATTGTCACACTGTTAAAATTAAAATTAACCAAGATTACAAGGTCATTAATGTGGAAATTACATGGAATTTGATGGTTGACATGATTGACAGATTAGCTTAGTAGGCTACCTACATACATGAACATAATGTAAGACAACAATTAGACATCAATTTCCTTAATATTTAGTGCATCTTTAAGCTTTGATAAAATATTAAAGGGAAATTAAATTTGAGAACTCTATCTTCTAAAACTACAATGGCAAGCTGTTTCAGTACACTTCTTCAACATTCCGGCGACTTTCATGACAAAAAGGTCTGCCTCAATAAAAGCTCTTGCTTATAAACAATGAGTAGACTTAAACACCTCTCAGTGCCTCAGTTGTAATGCTTGGACCTTTGTTGTACCATCAGTGAAGTAGGGAATTTATTCAAGCTTGTTTAAGGGTGGAAAAAAAAAAAATCTTTGAGTTTCTAGCGCCAGTCTTTACTACTAGCAATGCCAGTGTGTTCGGACAAAAAAATGACTAAACTCAGCATGACCTTTTAACATGCCATTTTTCATTTTACACCACCAATTTACTTTAATATTAATGAAAATAAGTGCTCTAACTAGGGTTGGGCGGTATTACGGTAAGACGGTATCCCGAGGTATCCAAAAGTACCAACGGTATCGGTCTCATTACCGTCATTTTAAAAAAAAATATAATATCTAAATAAATATGGAGTACATGAGGTCATAATATAAAATAATAAATTGAAGATCATCCCGAATAACTGTGTGATCGTATTTTCACTAATTCTATCAATTTCCTAAAGAAGTTTTCATCGCGTGCAGGGTTGTTTATGTCGTTACCATGGCAACCCTGCGTGACATTTTGGAGTCTGACAGAAAGCTTCGCAAGAGACTGAGACCGGGGGTGTCATGGCTCAGATGGCTAAGGCACCGTACCATAAATCCGGGGACCCGGGTTCGATTCCGACCCGAGGTTATTTCCCGATCCCGTCTCTCTCTCCCCCGCTCATTTCCTGTCTCTCTATACTGTCCTATCTAAAAAAAAAAAAAAAAAAAAAAAAAAGAGACTGAGACCGCGGTTGAAAGATGGCAAGTCAAGATAACGAGTTAGTGGCAAAAAAAATACAACATCGGCAGTGTGGCAGCATTTTGGTTTCAAACCAAACGAAAAGGAAGAGCCAGCAATAATGTAAATGACCGCGCAAAATCGAAAAAAATCTATGTCCCCTAAGGCACACCATAGCCTGGGGTACTCCACTTCCACGAGATCTCTCCAATGAGTTGTGTTTTGAGTAGGTTACATGAGTAACAACAAGGTAAAATAATATAACGTATGACATTTGGGATGTGGGTAATAAACGTTTGAAATGTCATCTACTGAAGAAACGGAAGAAAACATTGTAGCGTAAACTGTTCGGTTTCTGGTGGGAATTAGCAATGCGCTTGCTATCTTTGTTGGGTGTGTTAAACCGTATGGATTTAAGTGGAATAATTGTAAGGAGTTATGTGATCAAGACAACGTTTTAAGCAAGGTAAGGCCATTTGATTATTAATTTCCCCGCCATGGCATGACGTGGGCCCATATGATTTTGCCTTGTGCAGCTATCACGCATTTGAATTAGGTTCGCCTCATTTGCGCTGAAGAATATGGTTTATCGCGCAGTCTAAACGGACTTGGGTGTTGGTTGATTCTTTTTCTTTTTTTTATTTCCCATGCTTGAAAGGGTATGATCCTGCTCATCGTGTACTTTTTTTTGATGGAGTAGGTGAAATAGTGCTGCAAATGGCGTTTCAACGCAGACATGCGTAAACGACAGTTGAATGCTATTTTCAAGATGAAGGAAGAGTTGCGTGATGCTTTGAAATATCTCTTAATCCATTCATCAATGCACAAAATTCGCTTTGCTGCTTAATCCATACCACAATGCACACAATTCGCTATGCTGCTTTTAAATAGTACATTTGAGGCGTAGGCGCACGTTACACAGTAGGCCGAAACAAAATATTTTTTTCTCGGTAATACCGTATACCCCGGGAAAACACAGAGACGGTTTAAAGGTATCAAAATTTGGATACCGCCCAACCCTAGCTCCAACCCCTAGTAATTGTGTTTGTTGTTTTGTGAACAGAATAGGATGATACGGAGTGAACGAGTAACCAATGGATCCACACTATGCACAAATGTTATAATAATGTGTACATTGTTATTATATAATGTTAATACACAATGTAATTAATACACACGTTGGAATTTACTCTCCTACCCTACAAAACACACATTCTGACCTTTTAATTGCATTAATATTTTGTTTTGGGCCTGAGATATGGGCAGATCTCCATTTGGCGGCCATTTTGGACGCCATCTTGAATTTCTCAGAGAGCACAAGGGGGATTTCCGGGGACTTTTAGTATGTTATTCCTAAAGGGATTCTGAACATATTCTGAAATTTTCAGCTTGTTACTAATTTGTTCCGGGTATAACCCTATTACTCCTGGGCTATTGTGCTCTAATTTATTTTATTTATTTATTTATTTAAAAAAAAACATTTCCCAAACACTTGCATGCCCATCACGCTCACTGTAAAAGTCCAGTACATTTAAGCACAGACCAAAAAAAAGAGCAACTTCTACTTTCCCAGGTTTACAGTTTGAGCTGTGATATTCCATTGTATTCCTCTTGGTAACAAGGTTTCTGGTCCCCCCCCCCCCTTGCAGCGGAACTTTTCCATGTCCGTCAACAGTGTGGCTGTGCTGAGGCTTATGGGTAAAGGTGGTGGGGCCATTCCTGCGAGTATGACCCGTGGCAGAGGCAGTGTGAGAGGTGGCCGAGGTGAGTGAGCAAGGGAAAACCCAGCTTATTGATTGGCAGGCCAATGGTTTATACTATCTGCAAATTGAGTTTGAGAGAGTACAGTGGTGAAGAAATGCAAGGATCAAGATAAGTACACCAAATATAAAGCACTTCAGTGATGGACCCTAGAGTATGTATTTGTTTGCAGTGCCATTTTAATCTTCTGTATAAAGGTACATCACATGAAATGGCAGGCATGTTTTTCTCTGTTTTGTGAATTGGTGTATATATTTAGGTGTGAGAAATTGTGTGTGTAGGTAGGGGCCGTGGAGAGAGTGGGTTCTACCAAAGAAGTAATGAGGATGGAGAGGTGGGCTTCAGCAGGAGTGTTAGAGAGATCCACCGTAGCCAGAGCTGGGATGACCGGTATGACGTCCTGATCATTTCTATATATAGCTACTGTTTCTGTGGAACAGTTTAAATAGCGAAATGGTATTTTTAAACTTATAAATGGCATAATATTGATTTTGTTTACCTGTGATTGTGCTAAAAATAATGTAAAGGATTGCTAAATCGGTATGAACGAGCAATTTGTCTGTTTAATAGTCTAAAGTTTCTTAATCCTGTGTTTGGCCAAACTGAGAGCTCAGTCATTAATAATAGATTTGTCTGAATAAGCCTCATACTACTGGAATGACTAAACCTGTAATAGACCTGACCTGTACATCGTGAGAACAAGTTGCATGGGTAACTTATCCCTGTCATAAAACTAATTTTGCTTGAATAGTGCTTCAGTCTTGGTGTCTGATGCATCTGTCTAAATTTAGAAGTGGCATACCACATTCGTTTTTTTTTTCGTAATCTCATTTTGTGTGTGTAGGGGCGAGAGGCGCTTTGACAAGCCTGTGCGCAGGGAGGGGTTGCGTGTTGGCTTTGAAGATGTGGGCACTGGGGGGAGGAAAGAGTTCATGCGTTCAGACAGTGATAACTGGCGCACACTGCGAGAGGAGAATGAGCAGGAGGAGGGTGGAGACACAGGAGGCAGCTGGAGACTGGCTGGCTCACGCCGAGATGGTATGCATGCGTACACGTACACACACACACAAGCATAAGTTATGTGCGCAATGACTGTTTCACACTTCTCCACTAATATTGGCAGTTGGATGCTATAAGCAGTCGATTCACTCCTCTTCACCTTTTAATTTGTCTTGGAAAGATGGTGGTCCCCGTTCAGCAGGCTGGCGGGAGCATAGTGAGGCTCGTCGTAGAAAGTTTGACTTCGACTTCCGGGATGGAGGGAGTGAGGGAGGAAGGAGGAGAGCAGGAAGTGAAGGGGCAGAGGACGAGAGAGACGGTCTGCCGGAGTGGTGCACTGATGAGGAAGATGGAGAGATGGGTACCTTTGACTCTTCTGGAGCATTCATGCCAATCAAGGTAGGGGTGTGTGTGTGTTAATAAGGTTTTGTACAAATGTTGCATGCTAAGCCTGTGTGTGTTCTCTATCTGTCTCACAAATATTACATACACACATTCAGAAGGGCTCTAAGGACCCTATTCCAGAAGAGGAGTTTGAGTTTCAGGGTCTAGAAGATGAGGATGAGTGTGGTACAGATGGAGAGAAGAAAGACAACAGTGTGGGAGACAAAGCCGAGAGAGGTAAGAAGGAAAGCTCGTCGCTATATACAACCCCGATTCCAAAAAAAAGTTGGGACAAAGTACAAATTGTAAATAAAAACAGAATGCAATGAAGTGGAAGTTTCAAAATTCCATATTTTATTCAGAATAGAACATAGATGACATATCAAATGTTTAAACTGAGAAAATGTATCATTTAAAGAGAAAAATTAGGTGATTTTAAATTTCATGACAACACATCTCAAAAAAGTTGGGACAAGGCCATGTTTACCACTGTGAGACATCCCCTTTTCTCTTTACAACAGTCTGTAAACGTCTGGGGACTGAGGAGACAAGTTGCTCAAGTTTAGGGATAGGAATGTTAACCCATTCTTGTCTAATGTAGGATTCTAGTGGCTCAACTGTCTTAGGTCTTTTTTGTCGTATCTTCCGTTTGATGATGCGCCAAATGTTTTCTATGGGTGAAAGATCTGGACTGCAGGCTGGCCAGTTCAGTACCCGGACCCTTCTTCTACGCAGCCATGATGCTGTAATTGATGCAGTATGTGGTTTGGCATTGTCATGTTGGAAAATGCAAGGTCTTCCCTGAAAGAGACGTTGTCTGGATGGGAGCATATGTTGCTCTAGAACC
Source organism: Neoarius graeffei (assembly GCF_027579695.1). Classification (NCBI taxonomy): domain Eukaryota; kingdom Metazoa; phylum Chordata; class Actinopteri; order Siluriformes; family Ariidae; genus Neoarius; species Neoarius graeffei. The sequence goes on along the minus strand of NC_083569.1, from coordinate 74,933,810 downwards.
TGGATATACCTTTCAGCATTGATGGTGTCTTTCCAGATGTGTAAGCTGCCCATGCCACACGCACTAATGCAACCCCATACCATCAGAGATGCAGGCTTCTGAACTGAGCGCTGATAACAACTTGGGTCGTCCTTCTCCTCTTTAGTCCGAATGACACGGCGTCCCTGATTTCCATAAAGAACTTCAAATTTTGATTCGTCTGACCACAGAACAGTTTTCCACTTTGCCACAGTCCATTTTAAATGAGCCTTGGCCCAGAGAAGACGTCTGCGCTTCTGGATCATGTTTAGATACGGCTTCTTTGAACTATAGAGTTTTAGCTGGCAACGGCGGATGGCACGGTGAATTGTGTTCACAGATAATGTTCTCTGGAAATATTCCTGAGCCCATTTTGTGATTTCCAATACAGCAGCATGCCTGTATGTGATGCAGTGCCGTCTAAGGGCCCGAAGATCACGGGCACCCAGTATGGTTTTCCAGCCTTGACCCTTACGCACAGAGGTTCTTCCAGATTCTCTGAATCTTTTGATGATATTATGCACTGTAGATGATGATATGTTCAAACTCTTTGCAATTTTACACTGTCGAACTCCTTTCTGATATTGCTCCACTATTTGTCTGCGCAGAATTAGGGGGATTGGTGATCCTCTTCCCATCTTTACTTCTGAGAGCCACTGCCACTCCAAGATGCTCTTTTTATACCCAGTCATGTTAATGACCTATTGCCAATTGACCTAATGAGTTGCAGTTTGGTCCTCCAGCTGTTCCTTTTTTGTACCTTTAACTTTTCCAGCCTCTTATTGCCCCTGTCCCAACTTTTTTGAGATGTGTTGCTGTCATGAAATTTCAAATGAGCCAGTATTTGGCATGAAATTTCAAAATGTCTCACTTTCGACATTTGATATGTTGTCTATGTTCTATTGTGAATACAATATCAGTTTTTGAGATTTGTAAATTATTGCATTCCGTTTTTATTTACAATTTGTACTTTGTCCCAACTTTTTTTGGAATCGGGGTTGTATACAGTACACAGTCCTCTCTGTAAGTATTGGAACAGCGAGGGTAAGACATTTTGTGAGATCGAAACATGAAAACGAGACAACTGTCCTCTCCTGATATTTACAGCTAGATGTGTGAAACACCTAAAAATCATATGGTCTGACACCAAAGGTGCCATTTCTAAGTGTTCATCGAAGATATTTTGGTTTGAGATTGAAAGATGAGTGTGGAATAAAGGAAAAATAACTGCCATTGATGTTTCAATACTTTTGGAGGGGACTGTAGTAATGTAAAACATTTCAAATATTTTTAATGTTTTTAGATAATTTGTCTAAGAATTATTATAATGGCCATTTTTTGTTTAAAGAATGATCATACTCCCCTTTTCACCTGATTTCCACTGCTCCTCTCCCTGGTCAGATGAGACCGACTCTGCAGCTGTGTGTGAGGTAGAGGTGAAATCTCTCTCTCCCTCCTCTCCATCCTCCATGTCCCTCATTGCTCCTCAGGCCGAGCCCATGCCCAATGCTGCCCCCACTTGTCTGGAGGATTCTCAGCATGTACCTGCCATGCCCAGCAAGATGCCAAGTGAAGGTAATCAGTGCACAGTTCCACACCTCCCCAGTGCAACTTTTTCTTTAAAATGTAAGGTTATTTAGGAAGCTGACACTTTTTTTTTTTTTTTTTTTTTTTGGATGTCATTTTAGATATCAATACTATGAGTAGCAGCTGATGCCCAGTACTGGTCCTTTATATGAAACTTGTTAGCTAATCTGGCCATAAGGCCCATGAACTATTACCATGGCGTGTTGTCCGTCATCCACAATTCAATTAAATTGTATCTCCTCCGTCAATTCTCCACGGATTTCCGTTCCGATTGTTTGTTTGAAAGAACTCCTCACTGCACAAAACTAGGTCATCGTTTTGTCAAATTTTTTGCTAACAAGTTAATTAGGCCATATTAACGAATTTTCCAGGCCTCTCACTAGAATCGTATCTCCTCCCTAGAGCTTCCCTCAGGGAACAAAACTTGGTTGTTTTAGTTGATTTTTTTTCTCCCCCCCCCTCAGTTAAATCGTGTCTCCTCCCTCAGTTCTCAATGGATTTCGGTCCTGATTTGTTTTATTTGAAAGAACTAGACCATTTGAGACAATTCTAGTCAAATTTTTTTATTTTTTTGGGGCTAACAAGTTAATTAGGTCAACTTACAATTCTAGTCAGAAGAAAATTTAAGTTGACCTAATTAATTTGTTAGCCCCCCCCCAAAAAAGGAGAAATTTTCTTCTGACTAGAATTGCATCTTTTTTTTTTTTTGGGCTAACAAATTGGGTCAATTTACAATTCTAGTCAGAAGAAAATTTAAGTTGGCCTAATTAATTTGTTAGCCCAAAAAAAAAAAAAGAGAAATTTTCTTCTGACTAGAATTGCATCTTTTTTTTGGGGGGGGGCCCTAACAAATTAACTAGGTCAACTTACAATTCTAGTCAGAAGAAAATTTAAGTTGACCTAATTAATTTGTTAGCCCCCCCCCCAAAAAAAGAGAAAATTTCTTCTGACTAGAATTGCATCTTTTATTGGGGGGGGGCTAACAAATTAATTAGGTCAACTTACAATTCTAGTCAGAAGAAAATTTAAGTTGACCTAATTAATTTGTTAGCCCAAAAAAAAGAGAAATTTTCTTCTGACTAGAATTGCATTTTTTTTTTTTTTGGGGCTAACAAATTAGGTCAATTTACAGTTCTAGTCAGAAGAAAATTTAAGTTGACCTAACTAATTTGTTAGCCCCCCCCAAAAAGAGAAATTTTCTTCTGACTAGAATTGCATCTTTTTTAGGGGGGCCTAACAAATTAATTAGGTCAACTTACAATTCTAGTCAGAAGAAAATTTAAGTTGGCCTAATTAATTTGTTAGCCCAAAAAAAAAAAAAAGAGAAATTTTCTTCTGACTAGAATTGCATCTTTTTTGGGGGGGGGGCCCTAACAAATTAACTAGGTCAACTTACAATTCTAGTCAGAAGAAAATTTAAGTTGACCTAATTAATTTGTTAGCCCCCCCAAAAAAAGAGAAATTTTCTTCTGACTAGAATTGCATCTTTTTTTTTTTTTTTTTGGGCTAGCAAATTAATTAGGTCAACTTAAATTTTCTTCTGACTAGAATTGTGTATCTCATCTCATTTATCATGCAAATTCAGTTCTGACCCATGTTTTGGGTTGGGAACAAAATTTAGTCCTTTGTTGTTTTTCCTGTTGTAAACAATTTGTTACAGAGGTTGGGCCTCTCTCACACAGTCACATTTCAGTTCATGATGGCAGACCAGATGAGTTACTGTACGTCCTTGACGTTCTGGTTCATGTTAATTGCAAAGTGTTGCTGTAGATTTTTTTTTTTTTTTTTTTTTTAAAAGCTAATTATACAAACAAATTATCATTAGGTTTATTTTATGCTTTTGCACTATTTGATAAACATGTCGAATGTCTCTTGGATTGGCATCAAATCAATGTGACCTTTTCCAGCGTTTCCTTTCATTATTGGTCCTACATTGATGCTCAGTATTAAAGTGTATCTCATACAGTATATTAACAATGATTTTGCATAATTTTTTATATATAGTTACTTAAACAGTTGCTAGATACAGTACTTCTTCGTGGTTTGAAAGGAGGCTGAAAGATAAAATACTTTGTCATCTCTGTCTGTGCAATAGTGTTATCAGAGCCTGTGTCTGAGTTGAGCCCTAGTGCCTCCTCCAGTCTGCCTTCATCCTCTCCTTCCTCTTCCTCTGCTGCTACTGACCTCCCACCACTGGGGGGTGACCCCGAGGACGACGAGGGCATGAAGCACCTGCAGCAGGTATTGGAACGTTTTTGAATGCATGGGTGCAAGTTTTCCGGCATGTGCCGGAAGCTCCGGTTTTTTCGGTTCTGAAAAAGTCATTTTTCAGAATCGTGTAAATCCGTTGAGATTTTCGGGGGGATAGGGGTGGCCCTCTCAGCGTATTAACGGGTTACCGCGGTACAGTCTCTGCACAAGACAAATCTTTTCATCTCGTCTTCGCCACAAACCTCATTCAGTTTATATGCTGCTCACCGACGAGCGGTCCTGACCTAGCCTGTTGTTTCACAGTGTTATACACAGGGTTGAAAGTAAGCCGGTCCGGCATACCACTAAAAGATTTGGCTGTACCGGAAAGAAAAATATACTGTCTCTGGGAAAAAAAAAAAAAAAATGCACTTTCAGCATAACACACCTGCTAACGTCAATTTACCAAAAGCAACACGTTTTCCTCAATATACATTGCATATAACTCGTTCTGACCTGTCTCTGAGTTATGTCTGAAGTGAATTCCTTCCGTGTTTCATTCGACAGACAACGTGCGAGCTTAGTGCGCATAGCCCACTGCTTAACCATCTTGCGCCAACGTGCACAGCTGGTATCCAAAGTGTTTTAGTAGACAGACGTTTGTTACCAAGTCTCCCAATTATAATCAAAAACTGATACAGGTGGATGAAAGAGTGATAGTGTGATCAAGTACTATACTAGTACTACTGAGTGATGAGAAGTCCTAGTGAATGCTTGATAAGTAGACAGTAATAAATAATTAGGTGTATTTTTCGGCATGCGCTGCGCACGCGCGCTATGCAGGGCTCAAAATTCACGGTGGTCCGGTCGCCCGAGGCGACTTAATTTGTCATTTGGCGAGTAATTCCTGTCACTAGCCAGCCCGGCTGGCTAGTTGAAAATAAAAAAAGATATATGAAGCGAAGATTCAGACACACAGTCAACTAAAGCCGCCACATATTAAGCGCATGCTGTGTCTGTGTTAATCGATGTGTTTATCGGCAGGACGGTCAGGCGGTCGTTTTTTTTTTTTTCACTACTGTGCATGCATATAACAGACATCCCAAGTCTCCCGGATTAATGCATCGTGCATATGACTGAGTGCGCGAGGAAGCGCGAGAGAGGCGTGTGTGCCTGTTCATGTAGCGCATGCTCGACAAAGAGCATCCTGACTGGTTTACAGACATCCCAGACCCCACCCCACCCCGCTGATGGGGGGGGAAAAAGTCCAATATACTCCGGTTCTTGAAATAAATGCACATTAGTCATGAACAATGGTAACTACTCTCTTTTGTATTATTTTTGACAGAAGTAAAATCAGGGGTGAAAGTAAGCCGGTCCTGGCCGATCTGGCATACCACTAAAAGATTTGGCTGTACCGGGAAAAAAAAAAGCACTTTCAGCATAACACACCTGCTCACGTCAGTTTACCAAAAGCAACACGTTTTCCTCAATATACATTGCATATAACTCGTTCTGACCTGTCTCTGAATTATGTCTGAAGTGAGAGTGCGTGGAGCCACTGCTTAACCATCTTGCGCCAAAGTGTTTTAGTAGACAGAATGTCCAAAATGAAAAGTTAGTTTTCAACTGTTCAGCTAAAAAAAGTGTTATTAAAACGATTGTGTTGTTGAAATGTTTGCAATTTATTTATAATCAAAAACTGATACAGGTGGATGAAAGAGTGATAGTATGATAAAGTACTATACTAGTACTACTGAGTGATAAGAAGTCCTAGTGAATGCTTGATACGTAAGTAGACAAAAATAATTAGGTGTATTTTTCGGCGCACGCTGTGCACGTGCATTATGACTCAAAATAACAGTAACGGCAAGAAATAAGTTACTTTCACCCCTGAGTAAAATTCATACATGAACAAATTTTGGCGAGTTGATTTTCTGTTTGGCAAGTTACTTTGGAAGGTAGCTAGTCCGGCTGGCTGGTGAAAAAATATACAAATTTCGAGCCCTGCTATGACTCAGGCAAGAAATAAGTTACTTTCACCCCTGGTTATACGTGTGAGATATCATGTTTCACACACGTATCTGCTTTTATAAACACGGGGTTTTTTTTTTTTCGTTTGTTTGTTTTTTTGACATTTGATTACCTTTCAATTATTAAATAAAAGTAAGGTAGGTCTTGAAATAAGTTTGTTAGCTTTTTTTTTTTTTATCTTTTCTAATGTGGTTGTTAGGTTGAAAACTCATTTGTAGTCAGTAATGGATTTTAAAATATAGATATTTTTGTATATGGAAAAAGCTGAATCTTATTTGCTAAAATCCAGGAGTTTCTGAGGACATCAAGACACGTGGCCCCTTATTTTAACTCGATATATATATATATATATAAAAGGTATCACAGCAAAAGCGTATTAAAAATGGTTGTTTCAACACTTAAATTAGTAGTTGCTAGATGTTTTGAAATGTCAAGCCTTGTACTTGAAATAGTTATTTCAGATGAATTGATCAAATGTATTAAACATTTGATGTGAATATGCAAATTATATAACTTAATATTATGAATGATTGCATGAGAGACAACCATTTTAACTTGTAATTAAAAATTTTTTTTCGAGCCCTAAGGGCCCCCCCCCCCCCCGTTTGTAAAATGTTTGAACAATGTTCCACACCGAATATTTACACCTGATATAAGCAGACATGACCCATGTGTGTAAGCAGTGCTCTGTTGACTGTGTATGGGGTGACATTTATTTAAAAAAAAAAAAAAGGCTTATTTTTTTTGGGGGGGGTTCATGCAGGAGGCAGAGAAAATGGTTGCAGCTCTTCAGGACACATCTCTGGAGGAAGAGTGTTTCACCCAGACACTGCAGGAGAGCAGAAACACTGCAGCTGCCCTGCCTCTCTCCCACGACTCTGCCATGAAGTGGTTCTACAAAGACCCACAGGGAGAGATTCAGGGTACGTAGATGTGCATTCTCTCACACCAAGCAAATGGATTGACAAATGTAGAGCTCTTTTCCAAAATGCTATAAATCCATTTTGATTGTTTTCAGAAAAATGACCTTCATTTACCCAGACGCATAAATTTTGCAAATATTTAATTTATCCTGTTATAATAGATAGTTGGTTCAGTCTGAACATTTTCAACAATAATTGACAAATCTAACAACCATGTTATTGATTATGAATCCAAAGTTTATTATATTTTTTTTTCGAAATGCTATAAATCCACTCATTCTTTTTTCAAAATGCCATAAATCCGTTCATTTTTTCTGTCTGTTTTTAAAACAAGAGAACATGCTGTACATATATAATATCAGGAACTTTCATCATACAATTTATAATAAAATTAAATAAATTTTATATGAACACTGAAATAACATTCATTTATGTTTAATCTTATGTTTTAAGACTGTCCACCACAGAAAATAACTAACTAAATAACAAATGGCCAGTTAGTTCAGTTCTTCAGAACCATCAAAAGTATTCACAACCACCATTTGCAAAAGTTATTTGTGCTCAAGAAGCTACACAAGCAAACAAAACTCCTCGCTTCAGGGCGCCACCATGTGGGAGAGTGTAGAACGCTGACCGAACTCTGATTGGTCTAGAGGAAATGTCGCACTCAGCCAAAATACAGGTGTAGCGCCTATCACATTTTGGAGAGAAACTACAATTTGCAGCACATATAAACAAGGAAATATAGTGATTTGGCATGAAACATTAATGGAGCAGTGAATAGGCTCAGCACACAGCAGAATAGCACGACAAACTTTTTTTTTTTTTTTTTTTAAATTTGGCGTTTATCACGTTTTGGAAAAGAGCTCTTCAAATATTCATTACAAGATATTTTTGGAGCTGAATGTCTTTCTACCTCCATTTCTACTGTACTGCATTTGAGAAGCATGATGACATTTCCCTTTACCAAGTGAAGAACAGGAAACGTGTTTACTCAACTTGGTTATGAAAGTCTAAGGAAGTTATTGAATGCTACCAATGAATGTTTAAAATACACAATAATGCAGTGTACTAGTGCATCAAAAAAGAAATTGTGATTTTTTTTTTTGTAATTTCATTCAAAAAGGTCAACTTTCATATGGTCTGTATTCATTACACGTAAAGCATTTTGAGCCTTTTTTTTGTTTTTAATTTTGACTGCTCATGAATATCAGAAATCCAGTGTCAACTTATTAGAATATTTCCAAAGATCAATCAAAAAAGGATTTACAAGACAGAATATCCAACTTCTGAAAAGTAAAGTGGATATCAAGTGTACACACCCTGTTAAAATGATGTAAAAAACAAAAATGAGATCTTGATAAATAACTTCAAAACTTTGCCACCTTTTAATATGACCTATAACCTGTACAATTCAATCGAAAAAACAAATGTTTGGGGGCGGGGCATAAATGTACCATAAGCTGGTTGCAGAAGTGTGCACACCCTTAAACTAATACTTTGTTGAAGCACCTTTTCGATTTAATTACAGCATTCAGTCTTTTATCAGCCTGCCACATCTAGACTTGGCAATATTTGCTCACTCTTCCTTCCAAAAGCGCTCCAAATCTGTCAGATTGCGAGGGCATCTCTTGTGCACAGCCCTCTTCAGGTCACCCTACAGATCTTCAATTGGATTTAGGTCTGGGCTCTGGCTGGTTTTGGGCCAAAATTGACTGGTATTTAGAACAGTTCATAATTCCCTCCACCTTGACTAAAGCCTCTGTTCCAGCTGAAGAAAAACAACCCCAAAACGTGATGCTGCCACCACCATGCTTCACCGTGGGGGGTGTTTTGCAGCGTAGTCCATAATTATCAAAATTAATAGAAAATGCTTGAAATGTTTGTGTACGTGTAATAACTTTTTTTTTTTTTTTTTTTTAAATAACTGCTGGAAAGCATTGAACTCCTTTTTGTGATATTCTATTTTAATTTTTTGAGATGCACTAGTATTTAGAAATGTCTTAGGATGAAGCAGTCATGAGTGAAAGTATTACCAAAGCTTTACACACAGTTTTGTCTTCCTGACACTAAAAAAAAAAGAATAAACAGTAATTTGAGTTACTTCTGTGTTTTATTTAAGTATTACAGTTTGTTTGCAATCAGACCTTCGCTGTTTACAATGATTCATGACTAAAAATTCTTCCCTCAGAAGAGAAAATTGCTTCTGGAAAAAGAGATTTATACTGACTTAAAATTTCATTTTTACAAATACCTTTTGATCAATGTTTGTTGAGCACTTAAAGGTTCTGACTGCAAAGTTGAATTCTGGGCAAAATGTTATTTCTATTGCTGTTGGAGTTTCGAGATGTTTCGCTGCTGCACCCACTGTGTATCCTATGTGGAAATGTTTTGCCGAGATGCAATTCCTGAGCTTGCCGAAGCAAGTGAGCAACAATATCACGTTACCCCTGTGGGGCGTGTTTGATCTAATTTTAACCAAAACAGCTCGGCATGGGCAAACATGGCGGACTCCTCTCCTGCCAGCGGAAAAGGAAAGCCTGCCTAGTGAGTGCAACTGTAAGACACAGAGCAAGGTTGGATGACGTCGTTTTTTTTTTTTTTCTTTTCTCTGGACAGCTAACTCATTCTAGCTCGCGCTCAGCTATCTTAGCCTTAGAATGCATGGGCTCGACTCCACTGTAGCATGTATGGAGTTCAACACCTAATGGTTTGATATTGCAGAGAAAGAAACAATGCAAAAGCAGTAACTGAGGAGATATTCATCTTTTATTTCACGGATCCATTTGCAAATAACATAGCTGCGACTCAAAACTCTCCGAAGTCAATGCAGAGTCGGTGTTTTCCGCGTGTCGCCATCTTGGTGTGATGCGGTTCTATAGTTATGCTAATTAGTTAAAGCTCCTCACGTTCAGCTGTTTTCCGTAGGGCCGTACGGTTTACCTCAAGAGGGAGGGAAAACTGTCCTGAACTAGAGAAAAGCGAACCTCAGCACATGAGAATGATCACATCTCATCCACATGATATTGTTCTTGTGGGACCTAAGAAAATGCACGATATACAAGTCCTTCCCACGCCATGTGGCGCATAGGGCGGCGCTGATCTGTTTCCATAGCTCTCGGCCTCTCGCCGATGACATAACTAGGGTTACAGTGGGGGGGCTAGTCCTCTGGTAACTGCGAGAGTTTGACTCCCCACTCGCATCTGTATTGCAGCGTGCCTTGCCAGACGGCAGTCGGTACCATTTTTATGGTGGTCTTTGGTATGGCCCGACCGTGAATAGAACTCAAGATCTCCTGATCGAGAGGCGGACATACTAACCACTAGGCCAACTCGTGCTGTGTGTGCGCGTTTTATAAAAAATTAAATTTTAGATGACTTGGCAGTCAGCACCTTTTAGTTCAATGTTACACATAATTATTCATTGACTTGCCTTGTTAGTGGGCGTTTCAGTAAACTGGTTTTCTGTACTTTTCTCAGTACAGGGGAATGTGTCGATTTGATATGAATGTGTAGCCCACAACGAATGTGATGGATAATAAGAAATCTCTCTAAAGCTGATTTGAAGAAGGGAGCAGCAGCTGTTGAACATGTGTTTTTGTTTTGTTTTTTTGTCCTGTCTGGCTCACTGTAGGCCCCTTTAGCACAGTAGAGATGTGTGAGTGGTTCCAGGCAGGCTACTTCAGCATGTCTTTGCTGGTGAAGCGTGGCTGTGACGAGGGTTTCCAGCCTCTGGGAGACGTGATTAAGATGTGGGGGCGGGTGCCCTTTGCACCCGGCCCCTCCCCACCGCCACTGCTGGTGAGCGTACATATTCAAACAATCTCACACACCTACATACAAAAAACATGCTCTCAGGTGTGCCTAAAGGAAAGGACACACATTAAGAGGCCAGTGCACTCGTTTGATTCATAAGTTGCATAAGGAATAAAATGAGGCATGCTGGTACAGGAAGGCAGATGTGGTGTGTTTGGTGTTTTGATTGCTTTCCTTTAACAGACATCCTGAAGCATTTTATTTCTCTCGGATCACAGGAGTTTGCCAATAATGAGTTTTTAAATTTGTTCATCAAGAACGCATCATACTTTTTATTTGTCTGCAGTCATGTTACTGTTGAGGGACAGCTTCAAGAAAATTTACTTCCAACCTTTTCCTTATTTTCTCTCTTGAAGTTGAAGCTTTTCATACTATGAAGAAACTGGGAAGCTCAGTCCTGTGTCTTGAAAACTTGGAGGAAGAGTGTCGACACTGGAGATTCCTTGAACAAATTATAAAATTAACATCTACTTAGAGTTTGACGCTACAATACAATAATCTTTATTAGGTTCCCAAAATGGGATCTTCATACTGAATTTACAAGCGCTCATAAAAATATAAATAATTTGAACTTACAAATAATATGGAAATGAATGAAAATTGTCTCTGGAAACGTATAGAGATCTTGCATGTGACGTCACAGCCGATCCAGATTGTGACAGACGCCATCGTGTCGGTCAAACGCCATATTCCGCCTTCTACTTCTACTTCTGGTTCTACTTCTGCTTTTACTTCTACCTTTTCTTCTGGAAAACCCTACTATATACAATTCTACTACAACGGCTACGGCTACAAGCTCTCCCTACCTGTGCACGTTTTTTGTGTGTATTTTTGCGTGTTGTTCGTCTGTACCGGACTTCAATATCCACTACAACCGTATGGACTTACTGGACATTGGTTTCCAGCAGAAAATGGTGGTTTGTAGCGATTTCCATCACATGCACAACATTCCGGACGAGAAAAAAAAAACAAAACATTCCAGACGAGACCAGATTGCGAGACCAGCGGGGTCTCCGTGGATTGTTATCGGAAGCAAAGGGAAGGAGGCGGCGCCGGGAGCCGAAGCAAAAGCGAGGCTACAGGCAGAGCCGGCCTGTTGACTAAGCTCAGAAAACAGCTACTCAAACCTCCACTGCCAAGCCTCTACCTCTCCAACGCCAGATCCATGGTAAACAACACGGACGATTTGGAATTACCTTATTCTATTCTATAATCGGCTGGTCAGTGCTATACTCAATACTTAAGTGACTTACCCATCCAATGAGGATTGTTATTTTCTTGTTTACAAGATGCCACATCTGAGTCGCTGACAAATCCTGAATTTCTGTAAAGAAAACTGTCCAGAGATTTATAAGCACGCAGTGCATCACCACTGAACAGCGAGGGGAAAGTTGATGAGGTAATCATACACATCCGGGTATTCCGCTGGCAGTTCAAAATCCGGTCGTGAAAACTCCGTCCGGAAAGCCATAAGGGTCACAAATCTGTAGATCGTTTATTTTAGACATATATCTAGTTATCTGTTCATTAGAAAAATGAGCCGTGTAGTCCGTCGGTTGAAATTGATCCATTCTGTACACGAGTGCAGCAGTATTCAGCGGTGTTTTTGACCGACACGATGGCGGTTGTGTACTTTCCGGTCACGTGACTGCAAGATCTCTATAGAAAGGAGTTATCAAACCTAACAGGAGTACTATTTACCATGTTATCAAATTTATCAGAACTGGTTGTGCAGCCGCCTCTCAAAATAATGCAGCTTTTAAGTTGCGTTTAAAAATGGATACTGATAGAGACTTGGAAATTGCCTCAGGGAGTGAATTCCAGACAGAGACCCCTCGATAAAGAAATGCGTTCTGTGCCTTGGCAGTACGACCCTTAGGGATATTCAGATTGTTGCTATTCCTAGTTTTATGTTGATGTATACTGGAGCATTTCCTGAACAAGCTAGTAAGATAATTCAGGGCAAGATTATTCATGCATTTATACACAATTACAGTGTCTCTTATGGTTAATAAATCGGACACAGTCAAAAGCTTTAGTTCCCTAAAGCTGGGCATACACTGTGCGATTTTTGGCCCGATTTTGACACGATTTTCACTCGTGCGACTATTTTGGAGATTGGGCCGAGTTTTGGCTCGATCGTGTAGTATACATGGGGTAACGACAAGCACTTAACACCTCACGACCTCCTCCCGATCGATCGGATGAAAATCAAACCTGTTTGAAATCCTGAGCGTCGCGTCCGAGCATCAGATCGTATAGTGTGAGAACAGGAATCGTAAGCTGCGTGCTGTTTACCCCTGCGATTCACTCGTACAGTGTGAGCAGCAGCTGAATACCGCGATTGAAAAAATCGCAGTGTATGCCCAGCTTAAGAGGAGGTGTTACGTGATCACATTTGCATTGCCCAGATAGAATTCAGGCAGCAAAATGTACCATATCAAGTTTTTTATATATATATATTTCTTGAGCACATTTAATTAGTAGCCTTAAATTATTTGAACCATCTGCCATAGAAGTGCCAGTGAAATGACTGAAACAGTGTGTTAGAATGAGTGCATTGATATAATCCTGTGATTTTGAATGTAAGCAGACAGACGTATAGAGCTGCTGTTATAGACAATGAATCAAGACCTTCAGGTTTGAGAATTCAGCAGATATGTGATGTCATAGTTTGGTTTGAAATGCAATTTAATCCTATCGTCTGTTGGTATCACGGCAAATAATCTGTGTGTAAATGTCTACCCTAATAGCTTACAGATATTAATCTCTATCTGTGTGCCATCAGTGTAATCTGGATCAGGACAGACTGAAGAAGCAGCAGGAGTTGGCTACAGCTGCTCTTTACCAGCAACTGCAACAGCATCAGCTTTTCCAACTCATTAACAGGTGTGTTGAGGTAGAAATGTCTTTGATATAAAAGTGCCTGTTTTCGATCCATATTTTTTTAATAGTGTTTCTGCTCCCTTTGTAGTGGTTCTCTCTTGTGTGTAGGCGTAAGGATTCAGGTGTCCCTGGGCTATTAGGCAATGTGTAACAGCTTTGACTGTGTTTGCTTTATCTTTGTTTGCATGGAGTAAAGTTCTTGTCAGTCTGGTTGGATTTCCGCCTTGGAGATCTTATAAAATGAATTTCTGTAATCATCAACTTCTCTGCGTACAAAAAGGAATCACAAAGAAAAGCTGTCTTTTAGGTGAAATAAATGACAAAGCAAAAATGATTTTGAAACGTGGCATGTTTGTGGGCGAGAGATATTTTCGAAACCTCATTTGCGTGGGAAGCCGTATACAGATGGAGTTTGAGTTTATATCCTTGGAGATTTGATTAGATTGTGCAAGATTGGTGTTCTGAATGGAACATGGGGTCAATTCTGGGCTCTGGAGAATGGATTACTGTTGGCCAATATCACTGCCTCGGTATGCTTTTGTCAAAATAATACATTTTGAAGTGGGCAGAGGGCTGAAATTTTAAATGAAGGATTCCAGAAAAGATTGCTTCTAGAGATTATTGGAAAATTTTGAGTGAAACTTGCTTTTCAAGTGCCATTCACCTTCAACTTCTAAAACAGTCATATTTGTAACGTGTGTGTATAAAATAGGCTTAGAAGGTCCCCCCCCCCCCCCCCAAAAAAAAAAAAAAAATATATACAAACAATCTCAACTCATGGTATGTGTATAGGTGCGGAGAGCAGGGTATGATTCCTTCGATGAACAGATCAATGTCAGTGCCAGATACAGGGTCCATGTGGGACATGCATACCTCAGCCTCACAGCCGACAGGTAAACACATTTTATACTGGCAGGCTACTACACTCATTTGCTCTCATTATTCTCATTACATAAAATTAAAAAAAAAAATTATTTTATTTTTTTTATATAAAGGTGGTGAGGCCAGTCTATGGGACTTAACAATGAATTCTTCAACTCAGGGTCCAACTCTTGAACAGCTTCAGAAGGTGAGTTCATCGCCCTCTGCAGACTGAACAGCATTAAAGGGCACATCTTGGGTAAATTCAGGAGCGAGATCAATGTAATTCTCTTGTTTTATATTAAACTTTGGTCAAATATCTGTCACATTTTGTGCAATTTTTGTACCTTGCGCAATACCAGAAAAATTCAGTTGAAATCAAGCCATTTGAGTTGAATTGGTCCGCCTCTGAAAAAACTTGGCATTTGGATTTCCCGGCAAACATTGATTTTCGTGGCGTCGCGTGCGGGACGCCTCCCTCTGAATCCTACGCCAGCGCTGGTTTGTTTATGAGAAAACGACCTGGTGGTTTTCTGCAAATTTCAACATTATTGCGTAATTATTAAAATGGTTAACAGATGTATCGTAGGAGGGTGTAGCAACACCAATCTTGATGGGATTAGTACTCATCGTTTCCCAAAAGACCGGACAATGAGCGAGAAATGGGAGCGCTTGGTCTACACAGGCTGTGCACTGAAACCGTGCAAAGCTCTCGCAGCCTGCTGGCGCTTCCGCAGATAACGTCACGAATCTGGCTCCAGACTCCCTTGGGATTTTTCCAGACGCGTTTTATTATTTTATTTTTTTCTGCTGTAGACAGATGGCCTTGTGCAAAATTACCCTTCTGGATGAGTGTGTAAAGGGACCATAGTTAATAGAGGGGAATGGTTAGGAAACCCGGCAAACTTCAAAGGACCGTCCTATTGTTTCGTATTTGAGGTTGAACTGTACCATCACGTGACCACGACCGTGCACACCAGCCAAACAAACATATAGGACGACAGTGAATTTAGGGACCATTTCGAGTTAAAATTCGTAATTTTAGAAGCGAAAGAAAACTTAAAAACAAAACATTTAAAACTATGTATATGATGAGTGAAAATCATTTAAAATAAGTCTTAATTATTGTAAAAAATGCCGTCAATTTACCTGTTTTCTCACCATCATCGTTTTACGATACGGCAATCAAAACCAAATGCTGAAGGCTTGTCAAAAAAATCATCTTCGCCCCAGATTTCCTGGTTGTTATTTCTTTAAGAAGAATAGTAATAAAAGCCAGAATCTTTCAAATCAAGCGATCTGAGAAATAGGGAAAATTTGGCATCTCGTAGAGGTGAGCTTCAACAGTTCGAAACTGAGTACAAGTTAAACAATCCTAAAATTTGTAAAAAAAAACGTCTGAGATTTGGGTTTTTTTTTTTTAAACTTTGATTTCAAGAGATAAAATATTGATAGTTGATGTTTTGGGACCTTTTATTATCCCAGTAGCTTTTAAAGTACGTACAGCGTTATTCAGTTTTTGCTCATAATATTTTCAGTGAGCTTCGCGCTACTTTACTCTTGTTGCGAAATGTAAACCAACACGGAATCGAAGCACGAGCATGTTGCGGTTTGGAAACGTTGATTTTAAACCAAAATTCTGAGAATATTCTCAATAAACTGTAAAAATACATCGCATGCATAGTCTTTTTTCTATAGCAAAACAGGGTTCGTGTGCACGGTAAATGTGGCAGATCACAGAATCCAGGGACACATGTCTGCCCGGCCTTTTGAAAGTGTATACTTCTTAAAACAGAAAAGGGAGAAAATCGCCCTCAAAGTTTTCCATCTCAGCTACTCTGGGTGCAGGGCGGGCACATAATGCTGCTCATTTGCATGACATTAAGGAAAGCGCTACCTCCTACTAGCTAGCACGATGCTACTTTCATATAAACGAAGATCACCATGTCAATTTTCCTTCCATGCAAAGTATGCCCAAAACAATTATGAAGTACAAAAATAAGTCCTAAAGTATACTTTAATGTTTTGTGGTTGAAAAATTACTCACACCATAAGAAAGAAAAAGAGCACAATGATGACACAACTAACACAACACTAGTTTCATGTAAAGCCTCGGTCACAACCGGCCGTATAGTACGTGCTCCTACGGCCGGTCTACATGCAAGAAACGCACGAGAGCGCGCGTGTGAAAAGCACGAGAGCGCGTGTGTGATGTGCTGATTTTCGAGCCGCAGACCGGCCGCAGAGGTTCTTTGTCATGTCAAACAAACTCTACGGGCGCTTACGTTTTTTTCAGGTTGCAAGACAAACTTACGGCCAACGTGCGTCTTTCTCCATGAACAAAAAAAAAACGCAGCGATTTGGGAAACGCCAAAAATCACACGGCCAAAAAATCGTACGTCCGGTTGTGACCTAGGCTTAACCAAACCACAACACTCTCCGTTACATGCAAAAATAACCACACAGCCTTAGATTAATAAACTTACCCCATCAGAAAGAGAAACGGCGCCTTGCACACACCAATGCCTCCGATGGAGAGTAGTCCTAGAACGGTCTGTGTATCATCCGATCATTCAAGTATTCCATTCAATCTGGAAAACGAGGTTGCGGGTTTTTTTGTTGTTGCTAGAAATGGTTATCTCCGATGTAAATACCGTGTGTCTGTTTGCTTTGCGGTGTTTCAGCTCCTCTGCGCTCTGTTTAGCTTCCTCATTCCATAGTGAAATTACATGCCTGTATGCAGGTGAAGTAGCCACGAGCTCAGCCCGGATCATACAGCTGATTCGCGAAAAAAAAAAAACCAAAATACTTAAATCATCATGTGAATGGCCCATATGGTAATTTACCCACACCCCCCAGCAGGCTACAGTCCTGACAAAAACGAGACAATTTGCAACAAAAAATGTATGCTTTTCCAACAAAACAATCTATTATCTGAAATACTGATTGCTTTCTTCAAGATCTCAACTTGCACATGATGGAAAAAAAAAAAATCACAAATTTAGAAAAAAAATGCTTCTTTTGCGATTATCTCGGATTAGTTTCGGCCGACATGTGTCCCTGGATTCGGTGAGGGGTCACAAATGTCACGTGACATGTCATAACATTGAACAAAGAGTTAGTCCTTTGAAGTCTGCCGGCCTTCCTAACCATCTCCCTCGATTAACTCTGAAGGAACATACTTTCATATTAAAAAAAAAAAAAAGCGAAATTGGTCCAGGATATGCACTTTGATAACGTGGGTATTAACTCAGAATTCAACTAACACGCTATCTGCTTGTGGCTCAGCTCCAGGAGAGAAGAGAGGCTGAACTCAGGGCTAAGCGGGAAGAGGAAGAGAGAAAAAGAAGGGATGAAAAGAGAAGACAGCAACAGGAAGAACAGAAGAGGAGAGAGGAGGAAGAGCTCTTCAGGCGCAAACAGGTGAGGAATGTCGACGGACTCTAATGCAGTAACGTGGGCAGCAAATCGGTAGTCAGGATGCCTGGGAAGCTTCCTGGACATGAAGGTTCAGGATGAAATTTGAAAAATAAAGGTGCGAGTGATGGTATAAGCCATAAACTATTGTTGGCTTTTGCTGCTGAATTACAAGCTCCAGTTAGTTCATACACAGTACTGTGAACAGGTCTTAGGCACATGTAAAGAAATGCCGTAGGCCAAAAATGGCTTCAACATGGGAAAAAAAATACTATAAACAGCAGTAAGCCATAATAAATGAAACTCGGTACTTTGTGTGAGATGACCCTTTGCTTTAAAAAAAAAAAAGTAGCCTCGGGTACAGTGAGTGCAGTTTTATAAGGAAATGAGCTGTAGGTTTTACTGAGCATCTTTGTAGAACCAGCCACAGTTCTTCTGGACACTTTGTCACACTTGCTTCTTAATTTTGCACCCAAACCCAGTAGCCTTAATTTTATTTATTTATTTATTTGGTGCTGGAAAATGAACATTTGGGGTGGCACGGTGGTGTAGTGGTTAGCGCTGTCGCCTCACAGCAAGAAGGTCCTGGGTTCGAGCCCATCGGCCGACAGGGGCCTTTCTGTGTGGAGTTTGCATGTTCTCCCCGTGTCCGCGTGGGTTTCCTCCGGGTGCTCCGGAGTCCAAAGACATGCAGGTTAGGATAATTGGTGACTCTAAATTGACTGTAGGTGTGAATGTGAGTGTGAATGGTTGTTTGTCTCTGTGTCAGCCCTGTGATGATCTGGTGACTTGTCCAGGGTGTACACCCCCGCCCCAGTAGAGGATGTGCAGTCACGTGACCCGTCCGTGTTTACTCCGCCATATTGGACGGCTTCAGGATTGTTTACCTTGCGCGAGCGTAACGGATCCAGGGAGTAATCCCCAAGAAAATTCGGAAAATACCCCATCTACATCGCGTGATAACTTGTCTAAGTTTGTTCAGCATCTTGACGGTGACGTGAGGCAGCGTTACGTGGAAAAGTGTTCCAGGTTGGGGATTGCAGATCCGTACAACTTGCCGCAATCCTTGTTCAGGGAAATTCGGAGCTGCGGTGCCGGCGATTTGCCCGATCTGGCCTACCACGACATTTACAATTTTCTCGTTAATCGTGAATCGTGTTACACTGGCAAAGCCCTCAAAGCTTACAAGAGCCTGGAAGCTTATAAATATTTTGTTGCGGGATGGGTATCCCAACTATACCTCTGGAAGGTCCTGAAGAAGAATGTCTACTTGATAACCTCACGGGTAAGTGGCATTAAGACGTTTATCATAAAGAGACTATGCAGGACGTTTTATCGTAAGAATGTTCGAAATCTAAACTCAGTTCCAGATAATGACAGGGTTGTAAATATGTATGTTTTTGTCTGAAAAAAAAAAAAATCACAAATCACTGCTATCTTTATCTGTGCAGAATTATCATTCAATCCGAAAATCAACTTAACAGGTGTACTAGGAGTATTGAATTAGAAGATTACACCTACCTGATATGAAGTGTTCACTACAAATTCGGCTGGTAGAACTGGGGTACCAGTTTTCTCTTCGCACAGCGGACACCCATTTTGCGCGTCTCTCCGCGTCTGCGGGGAATCTATAAAATGACAGGCCCTCCTTTTGGCCCTGTCTATTGGTACAACCAAATGCTGAACAAGATATAACCATTCTCGAAAGATCTACTCCCACACACTTGATAATTAGAACGGGTTCGTCTAAGTTCTATGCCGTCCAAGATGGCAAATAAACAAATATCACATGACCTCGTGACGTCACGCGCATGCTCTCTGTAGTCAGCTGGGATAGGTTCCAGCTTGCCTGCGACTCTGTCGATATGCAGGATAAGCAACTACAGATAATGGATGGATGGATGGAAAAACAAATGTTTGGAACTATAAACTGTTTGTGTACTGACTTGATAATGTAGAAGTCATAAAATAGAAGTCTATAACAATTTGTATGAAAAAGTCTTGGGCACGCTTTCTTTTTTTAAAAACACAGTACTGTACATCCTGTACTTTTATTTCAAATGTAGCTTACTATTCATTCCTGGATCATGCCACCTCTTACATTACATACCCAAGGATGTTACAACGAGTTTAAATGCGAATTGTTGGGTGATGGACACTAGCAAGACTTGAAATGTCTTTACCTCGCATTTAAAAGACAACACAGTTAATGGGCTCAGTGTTGGCCAAAGACATGCCGCATTGTTGTTGAAGACATATGCAGGACACCATGTTTATTGCAAGAACACCTTCTCCCACTTACTGGGAAATCAGGTACTCGCCAATCTTCCCTGGCATGTTACTGTGCATGTGACCTTGAATGACATTTTCAAGCATTTGTGTTAGTGGTGTATTTAATTTGTTTTCATTTGTATTTCTGCAGGAGCTGCTGATGAAGTTACTGCAGCAGGCTCCACGTCAGGGGGCTGCCGGCACCGGCTCAGGCTGGAGCACCGGCCCAGTGCCTGGACTGGGGAAGCAGGGCAAGTCCATCAATACGCTGGAGATTCAACAGGACACCGAAAGACTCTACAAACAGCAGCAAAGAGCCCAACAACAAAGAGTAAGCCAGTTCATATATACACACACACACTTTAATCAAAATTTCCTCTGTAGCTTCAAATAAAGTGCAAGTATGCATTTGCATTGAAACACTCTTTTGTGTCAAAGGTATCAATACAATATGCTCTTCTTGGCGTGTGTGTATGGTATAAATGTTTTTGAGTAAGACATTTAACAATATCTGTAATTGATGCATTAATTTGGTTTGTCAAATTCCAATAAAATTTTGATGCGCGTTCACCTCGTTGCGTCGTTGAGCTTTCATGTTGCATCTTGTATAGAGCACAGGGTTCCTACGCAGTATGGAAAAGTATGGAATTTGATTTTAGTATTTTCCAAGTCTGGAAAAGTATGGAAAATGGAAATTAGGGTATGGAGAAATATTTGTGTTTCCAGACCTTTGCCGCTACATAGTAAAATGAAGCTCAACATTCCGACATTCAGTTGAATTTTGCCAAAGAAATGTGTTGAAATGCGGAGGGAGGGAAACGGGTGTTCTGTTGTACTGGCATGCGCTCCGCCACACCCCCTGAACCTGCTTGCTTCTTGCAAGACTTTGGACAAGACGCAGGAAAACCCCCTGCTACAAAACACCTCTTGAACACGCGTGAACACACATCATAGCTCCAGTCAGTGTAAAAATGCTTATGGCTTATTTGACAGTGTTGCCAGAATTTGCTAGAAAAATAAGGCACATGGACCCTGAAAACAAGCGACCCAAGACAAAAAAAAAAACTGCCAACAAAAATATGAAGGCTGTGTACGCAAACATGCATATAAACTGAACAATGCTGTTATTACATTATTATAATTACATTACATTTAGTTGTTGCTTTTATCCAAAGCCACTTGGTTATTACAGGGTACAACATGGTTACAACCTGGAGCAATGTGGGGTTAAATGCCTTGCTCAAGGGCACTGCAGCCATTACATACTGGTTAGGGTGGCCACGTCTGCCATCTCTTGGTATGTGGACAAAATGTGATCTACAGTGGAACGAACACAGGGCCTTCATAAAACACAATAGTAAATACAAAAAATGCCATAATGACTGTTTTCAAATTAGAAGCTTCAGTAAACTTGTGTGTGCGCACAACATGCAGGGTGTCCCGAAAAAATGTATACACACTTTGAATCATTGTGAAGGTGTTTATTAAAATTCATTTCATTTTCAAGGTGTAATAGAATTTACAGACATCACTTTATTGTTTTATCACTGCCTCTAACTGATGTTTATAGTCTACGCTATGAGACCTGCAGCAGTCACTGAAAGTGAATGTCCAAAAATACCAAGAGAATTGAATGTGATTTGCATTGTCAGCAGTGACTGGACCAGAATGGATGTCAGTTTGAGAACAGGCGGTGACTAAATAATAAAATGTCTGTAAATTCTATTACTCTTTGAAAATTACATGGATTTTAATAAACACATACAGTACTTTAAAAGTGTGTATACATTATTTTTTTTGGGACATCCTGTATGTGCTTGACATCTTCACACAACTGTGTTTTAAAGGAGTACGCCACCCCCAAGTGAAATTGAGTCAGTCCCTGCAGTCCCTAGAGTTGGATGAGTGAGCCAAAGCGTTTTGTAGCCGACCCAGCCATTGTCCTGATCTGGAAACGTCCCGGTTAGCTTTAGCTTAGCGTAGTCGCTGTAATCCGGCGTGTCCAGCTAGCATTGTCGTTGCAAAAGTGAATCAAATAACTCAAGATTTTTTATAATTATTTCTCATGACCTGTACATTAACATCGAGTACACATCAATGCAAATTAACATGAAGGGATTTACTAGAACTATTTTCGGCCACAGCACAGGCAAAGCACCGCTGCAGGCGCAAAGACACCGCGCAGCACCACAACTTCCGTCAATACACCAGTGTTACCAGGGAAACCAGGGTTTTCAGGTGCTGCGTGGTGTCTTTGCGCCTGCAGCGGTGCTTTGCCTGTGCTGTGGCCGAAAATAGTTCCAGATATAAATTGGTCTAGTAAATCCCTTCGTGTTAATTTGCATTGATATGTGTACTCGATGTGAATGTACAGGTCATGAGAAATAATTGTGAAAAATTGAGTTATTTGATTCACTTTTGCAACGACAGTGCTATCTGGACACGCCGGATTACAGCGACTACGCTAAGCTAAAGCTAACCGGGACGTTTCCAGATCAGGACAATGGCTGGGTCGGCTACAAAACGCTTTGGCTCACTCATCCAACTCTAGGGACTGCAGGGACTGACTCAATTTCACTTGGGGGTGGCGTATTCCTTTAATGTCTTGAAGTGTGCATCAGATACGTGTGCGTCAGAGTGGCATCCTGTATTTTGTGTAATGTGTGTGTATATATATTTATGACAAAAACAGGGCACTGATACAAATTTTAGGCCAAGCTAAATATGGTATGCATTTTGGTGGTATGTCATAATGTGAGTACTGGTTTGATTTTCAAGTAATTCTTTTAAATATATGAGTAGTTGTTTGTTCGCTGAAGTCTCCAAACCTGAGAATTTGAGTATGGAAAAAGTCTGGAATTTTAAATTGGAAAATGTGTAGGAACCCTGAGAGCAAGATGGTACATCTTTTTAAAAATGTTGAAGATATAATAAATTGCACGTATTTATGTAGCTTTTAATTCTATTTTGTGTCCGTTTCCTTTACAGTGGGCTACAGAGGGTCTCTGGGGTTCTGCTGGCATGGATGGGAAGGCAGCTGGTGGCAGCAGTCCTTCAGGTGGAAGCATTGGGGTTTGGGACGAGGCCCTAAAGAACCAGAGCGCCCTCCGCAGCAGCATGGGCCTGAAAAACAGCCGCAGTAGCCCCTCGCTCAGGTACTACACACACATTCACACACCCCTAGTCCCAGGTGAGCTGGATTCATGTTTAGTGTACAGTTATTGGATCATTCTGTGAAAAACGCTTCGAATAAATGTGTCTCTGTAGTGATCAGTACATGATGATGAATCGCCGCAAACGGACTGATGACGAGGAGCGCTTACTGAAGCTCTTGCAGGGGATGAAGGCTCAGGATGGCTTTACAACATGGTGCGAGCAGATGCTGCATGCTCTTAACACCTCTGCCAACAACTCCAACTCCTCCCTGGATGGTAAACGCACCAGTTTACGTTTGTTTTACTACTCGTTTTTCCATTTCATCCCCTTTTATGGCTGCCTGTAGTCGTAATTGTGTGTAAAACTTGACACGTTTTTATAAAAAATTTTATTTTTTTGAATGAATGTTTTCTCTTTGGCTCTCTCAGTGGCCACGATTGTGGCATATCTGAAGGAAGTGGAGTCGCCGTATGAGGTGTTGGACTTCATCCGTTCCTATCTGGGTGACACTGTGGAAGCCAAAGAGTTTGCCAAGCAGTTTCTGGAGCGCCGTGCCAAACAGAAAGCCAACCATCAGAGGCAGCAGCAGGTGTGTGGTGGTTTACATAAGAGAAAGAGGTGGTGCTCTAATCGGTTACGTCTTATTTAGCAGTGTATTCTTTATTGGGACTTAAATGTCAAGTCTTGAATTATTGGCACAGTTCAAATTACTGTAAAAATGATTGAAATGAGCTCCATACAAACTTAAACAACTGGATAAACTACTTGTCTCTCCTGTGCAGTTCCAGTCATAACACTTCATCCAAAAGATATTGCCTTGTATATTTCAGCCAACCAAAAATCAGTCTCGTCATAACTTTCTCAAGAGTACCAGTGATTTTTGAAATTGATTACGGCTGAAATTGAGCTGGCTTTGCTGACCGTGTGGGGTTTTTTTTTTCTTCTTTTTTTTCCTCTCCCAACTGTTTATCTCCTCCTAACCAGCTCTCGAAGGAAGTGGGTGGACTGACCATGAACAGCTTTCCTCTGCAGGTAAAATCATTAAACAACATTATGGACAAATCAAGAATTAATGACATGGAGTTAATATTGTACAGAATCTAAATGTAAAATGTTTAACTGTTTCTTAAACATGGGTGTAGTGTTGTCATGGCAACAGTGAAATATAATATAATGTGTGTGTGTGTGTGTGTGTGTGTGTGTGTATAGTGCATCTAAAAAAAATTAGAATACCATGAAAGTTTTTTTTTTTTTTTCATAATTTAATTCAAAAAGGTAAACTTTCATATATTCTATATTCATTACATGTAAAGTGAAATATTTAAAGCCTTTTTTGTTTTAATTTTGATGGTTATGGCTTATAGCTCATGAAAATCAGAAATCCAGTATCTCAAATTATTAGAATATTCCCTAAGATCAATCAAAAAAGGATTTACAATACAGAAATGTCCAACTTCTGAAAAGTATATTCATTTATACACTCAATACTTGGTTGGGGCTCCTTTACCATGAATTACTGTATCAATGCGGTGTGGCATGGAGGTGATCAGTCTGTGGCACTGCTGAGGTGTTATTGAAGCCCAGGTTGCTTTGATAGCAGCCTTCAGCGTATCTGTATTTTTGGGTCGGGTGTTTCTCATCTTCCTCTTGACAATACCCCATAGATTCTCTATGGGGTTCAGGTCAGGCAAGTTGGCTGGCCAATCAAACACAGTAATATCATGGTCAGCAAACCATTTGGTAGTAGTTTTGGCACTGTGGGTAGGTGCCAAGTCCTGCTGGAAAAGGAAATCAGCATCTCCAAAAAGCTCATCAGCAGATGGAAGCATGAAGTGCTCTAAAATTTCCTGGTAGATGGCTGTGTTGACTTTGGACTTGATAAAATACAGTGGACCAACACCAGCAGATGACATGGCACCCCAAATCATCACAGACTGTGGAAACTTCACACTGAGCTTCAAACACCTTGGATTCTGTGCCTCTCCACTCTTCCTCCAGACTCTAGAACCGTCATTTCCAAATTAAATGCAAAATGTACTTTCATCTGAAAAGAGGACTTTGGACCACTGAGCAACAGTCCATTTCTTTCTCTCCTTAGCCCAGATAAGACACTTCTGACACTGTCTTTCTTGAAGATGTCTGTTCGTGATGGGTCTTGAGACACTGACACCAGCCTCAGTCCACTCCTTGTGAAGCTCTCCCAAGTTCTTGAATCAACTTTTCTTGACAATCCTCTCAAGACTGCGGCCATCCCTGTTGCTTGTGCACCTTTTCCAGCCGCCCTTTTCAGCAATGACCTTTTGTGGCTTACCTTCCTTGTGGAGGGCATCAGTGATTCATCTTCTGGACAACAGTCAAGTCAGCAGTCTTCCCCATGATTGTGGTTGTGTGTACTGAACTAGACCGAGAGATACACTGTGTTCATAGTTTTACTCAAGCTCGAAATGAAATATTCTAATATTTTGAGATGGGTTTTTTTATGTTTTTGTACTGTATGCCATACTGATTAAAATTAAAATAGAAAAATGCTTGAAACATTTTAGTTTGTGTAATGAGTCTATAATATATAACTTTCACTTTCTTAAATAACTGATGGAAAATATTGAACTTTTTCACAATATTCTAATTTTTTGAGACGCGTGTATATAATATAAAATACACAAACACACATACATACACACACACATTTATTTATTTATTTATTTATTTATTTATTGTGTATGTATGCATTCAGATACCCAACTTTTGAACATTAAAAATGTATTCTCGACAAACGTTTCGGCCTTCTTCAGTGTAGTAAAAAATTACAGTGCTATGGGCTTGGGCTTTTTTATATATATATATATATATATATATATATATATATATATATATATATATATATATATATATATATATACACACACACACACACACACACACACACACACACACACACACACACACACACACACACAGCTGTGAATTCTTTAAAAACTTTAAATAAAGGACGAATACAAAAATAAACTATTAATTACATAATTTAATAATTAAATAGTTTAAAAAATGCGATTTTTAGATTTATATTCTTTTCGCTTGTTTAACCCATAAGGGGCTAAAATAAACAATTGTGACATCCAGTACGCTTTCCTATTTTTAATTTTTTTACGACACTGAAGAAGGCCGAAGGCGGAAACGTTTGTCGAGAATAAATTTTTAATAATGTTCAAAAGTTGGGTATCGGAGTGAAATTTTTCGTAATCACACACACAAACTTGCAACCCTGGTGTTTTAAAACATACTTATCAATGTGGATTGTGGGTTTAACCTGTCGCATGATGCGTGGATTAATATTCTCCATCATTTTGATCTTGTAGAATTGATTTTTGGGTGATTTGTATATTTGGAGGTAGGAAAATTCAGGCATGTTTCGTGTCCTTGGCCCCTGCCAGTGTGGTGGGGTGTTTTGTTTGTTTAAAGCATGTATTTCAAGGGGTCAATGTACAGGGTCATCCAAAGGATAAATACTTCCTTGGAGAGCAACAGTTACAAATCTCAATGTGTCTCCTAGGATTCTTTTGAAAAGTGCTTCACTTTCACATCATATCTGAAACAATGGAAACACCAAGTTTTTGTTTTTGGTTAAACATTTTTTGCATTGCTGTCCATTATCTCAGTGTGGTATTGGAACTTGGTAAGAAGGTGTAACGATGGATGTTTTTTGAAGCCTCAAACCAAAAATAATCCCTTTATTATACTGCTCGAAAGCCCCTTTAACACAACCAGGCGCTTCATCCCCTGCCATTTCCTGATGGATATGCTCTCAGTAAAAGAGCTGAGTTGTGCAGAAAAGGTTCTGATGACACTCAGGGGGAGAGCAGTGTGCCCCTTTTTATTGGGTTCTGGTCGTGTTTCAGGAGGAGAAATTGCCAACAAGAGTAAAATTCTGTTTGTAAACGGTATACAAAAAATAGAGCTCGTAGATCATTTTACTGCTTCTAATTTAAGCACCCATATGTGGTGGTCTCTTCTCAGAGTTTTCTCAAGTACTGAAGGACCTTGTTAACATCCAACACCTCAGCTACAACTTTATAAAAAAAAAAAACCTCTTGTAAAGTACAAAGAAATCACAAAAATACCAACTGGATTCAGGTACAGCTGTTGGCACACTGAGAAAACATGCATGCACATGTAGCAGGTTAGAGGAGGCTCGCTGCCCTCTGGTGGATTGAGGCATATTTAAGCGGTCATGTAATTTGCTTACCTTGTTCAGTTTAATGACCTACATTACATTAATGGCATTTAGCAGGCACTTTTTTTTTTATCCAGAGTGACGCACAACATACCCAGCAGTTGGGGGTGAGGCGCCTTGCTCAAGGGCACTTCAGCCATTTCTGCTGGTCCAGGGAATCAAACCAGCGACCTTTTTGTCACACAGCTGCTTCTCTCACCATTAGGCCACAGCTTTCCTCGATTTACAAATGTTTTAAAATGTATATCAAAGAATTTTCAAAACTATAAACTTTGATATAGGTGACGTATCGACCCCCAAAGGGTTTCTTTTATATTATACTTGATTTTGATTATGTCCTCCCTATATCTCTTCTTCATTCTCCTTGTCTGTCCAGGATTCTATGCGAGGAATGAACCCTGCTGCTTTGCAGTCCATGTTCCAGGCAGTGCATTCTGGGAAGGGAGTAATGGGCTACGACCAGGCAGGGAAACTGAAGAAGAAACAGCCCATGATGCTGCACTCTGATCCTAGCATCTTAGGTACACCTGCTTGTCTGTGTTTTTGCAGTCTTGCTTAAAACAATTTGTTGTCCAGAGTTGCCAGTTGTTGAGGTAAACCGACAGTACAGGTGCTCTTTGGTAGGATTAGATTACTGACTGTAGCCCATCTGTTGCTATGTGTGATATGTCTGTACCTGGTGGTCACTGTTTCATGATGGAAGGGGGAGAAGCGGACTGACTAATTGTTCATAGCAGGTTAATTTCAACATTATGAAATGGATGCGTCTGATAAACTGGTGGTGCTTGTAAAAGTGTTCCCACCCTGCTGTTTCTGCTCCACGTTGTTTACTGTCTAAACCCATGGACCAGATGTTAATTCAGTATTTGTTGGTGCTATAGAGGGCTACCGCATGACGTCACCGCGCCGCGAGATTTTGTTAGGCGCCATATTGGAAGACCAAGTACATGCACTCACAATATAAAACAAAGTACGAGCGAGAGTAAAGTGACACGATGGATGATAATTCGGGTTATGTGAGTACATTACCAGCTGCAGAAAGGGCACGGTATGTGGAGAAACTGGCTGTGATTGATGGGTTTGACCCATATGATTAGACTCAGAAAAAATTGTGTGAATCCAAGCAAGTTCGTTTATATCCCGACCTTGTCAGCTGTCAGATTTATGTTAATGGACCCGGTAAGCTGGTAAATAATATTTATTTATTTATTTATTTATTTATTTATTTTCTTTACCAAATTCTAACAGAAAACAAGCGCGCCCGAAAGGGAAAACGGAGCCGAGCTGCCTCACGGCTGTAATGCGAATTGCTTTCCTCCTCGGTATACAAGTGCGCTTCCATGGCAGGGAAAAAGAAACTACATTTTGCCGCCTATGTAGTCCCCTATTTAAACAAATAGGAGTCATTCAGGATTCAGCCATGTTTTTGCTCTGTGCTTTTACTCGACCAAAGTTGTACAGTATTATGAGCTTTAAATTGCATAAATAAAACCATTTTGAAGAAGAGATTGCACTGGTTTAAAGTTTTTACCGAACGTTTTCATGTCGACTCCAATTAATACACTAGTAGAATCGATGACTAGTTTAGTAGGCCAAAACTTTTTTCAATTTTTGACTGTACCAGCCTGAAAAAACTTGCGACAGTCAAATGGAAAAAAGCAAGCTGGTCATGTTGTACTGGACTAATCTATGACTGATGAGTATAGTAAGTGATACTAGTACCGATACAATAAAACAGACGACTGTAATCTGGTAGGCAGCACGATTTATATTATTTCTCCGTGTCAGATACATAAGGAGGACCAGACACCAATTCTGCCATCTGTTTGCTACCCAGACATTGTAAACTATTTGTTGTTTACACCCAGTGCCTACACTGCTGATGACTTGAAAGCCTACAAAGGGCTACAGGCTTACAATTATGTTGTTAGTGGCTTGGTTCGTGATATTACAGCTGTTATTAAGAATAACCTACACATAGTTATGGCCAAGGTAACCTTGTTGATATTTATCTTTTAATAATATATCTTTTCAGTTGAAAAATTAATACTTTTTGTTCCTATTAAGGTATCCATAACTTAGGTTAATTTATCCAAATTATACATATGTATTTATGATCTATGCCTACACAACAACTATGTTTTATTTATATAATAGGAGGGAGAGCAAGCCCCAAACCATCCTAAATTATTATTATTATTAAATTGTAGACGTCTGGGAGGCTTGCTCCTCATACAGTTATCAACTTGGGGCCACTTTAGCATGTTTTAAATCTGAATTTCTTGCGTTTGCTTACCTCAGTGTCCGCAGATCATGCACAGACTCATCCATTATATCCACAGTTTTTTGCCAAGTCTCACACAGGTTTCTTTCAAGTCTACTGTTGGGCCAATAAATCATAAATAAAACAGCTCAGATTTGTTTGTTTAAGTCGTTTGCCACTGCACTTTATTCTCGTGGGTTCACATACCGCTGCCGTTATTTCCCCCTAATCACGAGTTTGTTGGTCTTCCAAAATGGCGCAGGGTCTGTTTACTTCCGGTTTCGGGTGACGTCAGTGAAAGGGGTCTATAGTTCTCAGTAGGCGTATTATGATCAGATCTAAATACCGAATGGTTTCAAGGTATCACGGTATTCATCAAAAACAACAAACTTGTCTGAAGTTCTCCCTGTGTGTGTGTGTGTGTGTGTGTGTGTGTGTGTGTGTGTGTAGGTTACTCATTCCATGGTGCAGGGGATCGGCTGAGCCTGAATGAGATGGAGATGGTGGAGGATTACTGAGTCCACAGCAATAGCTACCTGAGGCCTTTTTCCGCGGGTCCAACTAATCAGACTCCGCAAGTCTAATGTGCACTGCTGGGGATGGGGGGGGTGGGATGGGTAAAGAGCCAGGATAAATGGGGGGGGGGGGGGTGTATAAGAGGGAAACCTGTAGCTGAAGTATAAATTAGGTGTGAGTAGAGTAGTGGTACTCCTTTACACTTGTTACAGCTTCAGGCTTCCTCTGTGGTGGGGGGGAAGGGGTGATTAAACTTCTGGCACTTACACAATAAGCACCTTATTCAAACTAATGCACTTTATGAAGGTGGTATATAGATAGGTTTGTTTTTCTTTCCTTTTTTTCTTTTTTTTTTAAAGAAGGTTTTACATGTTATAGGTATGTGGTATGCATTCAGAAATATTCCCACGTGTGCGCGTATGTGTGTGTGTGAGAGACTGAAACTGGACATGGAGGTGATTATGGGGGACCGTCCTGTTTGTTCAAACCGCATCAGAAAAGGACAACTTTCTCTTCGAAGACACTGTTTGGTTTTTTTTTTTTGTTTTTTTTCCTTTATTAAAAAGGTTTCTATAAAAAGCTATATAAAATAATAAGATTTTTGCTCAGAAAACTTGAAGTTTTGCACTCGTATAAAAAAGAGAAAATGACAAAAAATGGGTTAGGATATATGTTATGGAGATTAATATTTTTGTGTGGGTGACCGAGTGAGTGGGTGTGTTTGTTTTAAAGCATACCAGTCTGCACAATAATTTTTTTTTTTCATTGCTTACTAAGATGTATAAAATGACGAGGCCATTTTGTGATTTTTCAAGCAGATTAGAATTTTGTACTTCGTGTGTGTGTATGGTATATTTGCAGCATGTTTGTGTATTTGACTGAGTGGGACAGAGGGCAATGGCACAACCCATCTTTTTTTTTTTTTTTTTTTTTTTTTTTTTTGGGAGGGGGAGTTCTGCTCTCCCCCCATTTCCTCATCCATCCCCAGACAGATATGAAAGCTGTAGGTGCAACCAGGAGGAAAAAAAAAAAGCAAAAAAAAGCTTTAGCTTCTTTTACACTTAGCAGTGCTCTGCATGTTTGTGGGTTTTCTTCCCCCCCCCCCCCCTTCTGTCCACCACCCGTATCAGTGCCTCAAGTAGGCTTATGGGCCAAGTCCTGAGGTTGTGTGTGTGCGTGCGCGCATGAGAGTTTCTGTCCACACATGTGCCTAAGAACTTAAAGGGCGAGTGGTTGGAGTTCATTGCTGCCATTAAGACATTATTTTCTGGGAGTGTGTCTCAGTACAGACCCCACTCCCATGCTTCTAAACCAAGAGCTTTGTGCGTTGTGCACACCATTCTCTGTAGTTCTTCTAGTGTAGCCTGGGGATAGTCCATTGACAGGATTGTCCACTTTTTTGGGGGATGTGGCTCACATTGCCTTGTTGTCCACTCTCTTACTCCTGAGCAAGTGACTGACTGGCTTAAATAGATCCCATCAAACTGTGCAAGTGCACAAAAATGTGCACAAAAAATGTTCATTTAATGTTACTTGTTTGTTGTCGACTCTGGTGTGTGTGTATATATGTATCTCCAATATACACATACACACAAGTTAAAAGTATTTGGACTACAAATGAGGACTTGGGGCTGCTACTTTTTTATTATTTTTGAAATTATTTTCCTGTAGTTTATAGTTTCATTGCCACCATGTGAAGTGTGTTGTCTGTCTTTTTACAAAAAATTATTGAATGTATTCCAAAAAAAGGTGAAAAAACAGTGAAGCCGGATTTTTAAAAAAAAAAATTTTTTTATTCAACGCAAACATGGGAGTGTAGTCGGACATTAAAATGGAGCGAAAGGTGTCTCTTTTTTTCAAAAGCCTGTTCAGCAAGCAGATGGAGAATCAAGACGACTACCACCAGAAGACACTGCCTCTACAATCCTGTTTAAAAAAAAAAAAAAGAAAGAAAAAAAAATAAAAACACAAAAAAAATAATAATAAAAAAATTGACGATGAGAGAGAAAATCTATTCCATACTGGAGTTTTGGTTGTTTACAGAAAAACACTTGGACTTTTGTGGGTTTTTTTTTTTTTTTTTTTGAGGGCGGGTCACTCAATTCAGAAACCTTTAGGGAGGAGGTGCTGGAATAATCAGATGAGAGCACACCCCACCCTCTTGTTGTGAACTGGGTGTGGCATACAGAAAGTCTCCATATTTGTGACTTTGGGGATTGGGTGCTGAGATGAGCAGTTATTACAAAGCTGACCATATTTTGTTTACTGAAATTTGTTAAATTTGTTTACTTTTTGCCTATTTTTTTTTTTTCTTCCTCTTCACAGTGGGTTTAAATACTTTTTCAGCCAGAGAAAAGAAGTTTGTGTTCCTGGAAAACAAAACAAAAAAAAAAACAGCACAGACCATTTCTTTTCGGTACCTTGAAATGCAAGAATGCGATTGATGCTTTAAGAGTTTTCTTCCCCGGAGTATCTAGACCTGGCCTCTAGATTTAGATTTTGCTTTAGAAAAGTTGAATGAAAATACAAAGATGGACTGGTCTGGAATGTGTTGGAAAGTACAAAAGCGCATGAGGGACGTTCATGACCTCCGCTCTGTCCTCATAACCTGGGGACTGTCACTAGCCTTTCTGTTTCCATGTGGGCGAAGGGAGTATCGCAGCAGTCGACATCATCCTCCTGAAGATGGTGAACGAGCGGTCACTGCCTCAGTGCTCTCACTATGCACTTTTCACACACACAAAACTGTGAGGAACCTGCGGGGACATGTAGAGGAAGACAGAGGGTGCTGTTGAAGCATGGCTGGCCGGACACTTCGAATCCAGCTAAAGCCCCTCCACTGAGAATCTCAACAGGCATGTTGTTCCCCCCTTTTGAACATGTACATAAGTAATGCTGTGGGGTTTTTTGCTTTTTTGGGGTTTTTTTTTGGTCCTTTTAACTCTGCAATTCTTAGGACTGAACATAATCTTGATCACAAACCAATGAAGTAGGCTAATCAGACATGTTGAATGTTGAGGAATAGCGTTCTACTCCATGTTCGGGCTTTTGGAGATTTTCCTGTGGACGCGCTCAAGATACAGGAAAGAACTTTTATAAACTGCTTGTTTCTGGCTGAGGACCAGAGACTATTTCAATGGATTCTACAAATTGACTGGAGTAGATGAGTATTTGAGGAGATTAAACGGAGCTTCTGCACAGTTTTGGATTAATTTCAGCGTGGAGTTGCTTGTGACCGCAGCAGCAGAATGGTCTGTCTGGTAATGGAGCTAATTAAAGTGTATGTCATTTAAAGACTTCATTGTTTTCATTTTGCACACTGTTCCTTTCTCTTGCATTTTTTTTTTTTTGCAGACCAGTATACCAGAGCTTCTGACCAGGACAGTGGCTTTTCTCTCCCTCTCTCTCGGAAGACCATCGATGGTACCTGCTTTGAGAGGACGCCTCCTTTACTGAATGGAGTGAAGTGACTGAACCGATAGGAGTGTGATGTACCTCCACAGCTTGTTCGCTCCCTCAGGAGGTGATCAACTTCATCGGTGTGTGCCGAAGCCGGACCACGAGATTCTGGAGCTATGACAGTCAATACCTGTACAGACAGCCCTGATTGCATACACGGGCTAACACACACAAACCCATGTTGAGGTCTGCTGAGCACACATGCAAAAATGGTCATTATCATCCAGTATCAAAGGCAAACTTCACTTCCTTCAGCTGCTGTCTTGATTAAATCGTATTCAAACAGACTTCATACTCCTGGCTGCTGTGTAAACTGTATATGCTACTGCTTTTCTCTGTTGTGTGTAATTTTTCCCCCTTTAGACCATGCCTTAACTGTACAGACAAGCCTGTATTTTGGGGGAAAAAAATGCTTAACATGTTTAGTTAACCTGATTTTTACTCCTGTGATTATTCCTGATCTAAATGAGTCATGAAGTAACTTGATCAGAGTTTCGCTTGAGGATTAAGTGTGAGGTGTATGTGGCAAACAAATCCCATGAGCCTGAAATTTAACAAAAGGCATTTTGTCAGTTTAGATAGAATCTGGCTGATTCTCAAGAAATAATTTGAGGCTTCTTTGTTACAGGATATGCACCATGGTGAAAAACGAAGCATTATTTTAAGATGGCGTTTGGACTGATTAGGTTTATGTAGTGGAATTGACTCAAATTACTGTTCAACTTTGCTGGCCCATTTTTGGCAAGAGTTTGAGCTGCATGCAGCTTTAATGCAGCGTTGGTGCTGTTGAACAGACATGCCGTCATGATGTACCTGAGAGAATGGTTCTGCTTTGTCATGGTGATGAAAATATTTGGGGTTCTTATGTGCATGATGCCTTTTTATTATGGATGGTGATTGATTAAATAATTAAACTAAACTAGATAGTTTAATGAGAATATGATGGGAGTGATCCGGATGATAGATTACCATGCCTGGGTGGCCCTTTGATAATTGAAGTTCACATTTTTCAAGGACAGATGTACATGTACCCATGCGACCTGATCATAATTTGGTGCAAAAAAAACCCCCAAACAAACCCAAACACATGAGTAATGACTGCAGGACTATCTACAATTTAACATATTTCTCAAATAGCAGAGTCGTACGGTAGTAGGAAGGGAGAAGATCAGTATTGTGTTGGAATCTCCTTGTCTATACATCCTTTGCATGTAATTTGTAGTGGAGGTGATGCAATGACTCATTTGCCTATTCCCAATCTACTTGTTAAGTTTGTCCTGTAGCTGAACTTTTAAAATCGGATATAACAGTGAAATCTTACTGGAAATAAAATAACATGCAGATTAATGAGTGTAAATAGTTTGGGTTTTTGTTTGAAAGTATGAGTACATAATAAATGATTATCACTAAGGATGATGTTCAGAGTTGTTTTTTTTCCCTCCCCCTCAAATTTCGATACTTCTATTAGTTGTTCAGAAATCTGGCAAAAGAATCATTTTTTTAAAAAAATCCTTTATTGATATTTCCAAATTCACACAGTTAAAAAAAAAATTATCATAATGGGTTGTATGTATTGTCAGTCAGACAATGAAACTGGATAGCATCCCATATCACTCAACCCAAGTTTTGTCATACTGGTATTTTATCACTTGCTGACATGTAAAGCTACATTTTCAAATAATACACATTTATGAAATCTATGAATTGTATTTGAATTGTTCAGCTAACATCTAC
This sequence comes from Neoarius graeffei, assembly GCF_027579695.1. Lineage (NCBI taxonomy): Eukaryota > Metazoa > Chordata > Actinopteri > Siluriformes > Ariidae > Neoarius > Neoarius graeffei. The sequence goes on along the minus strand of NC_083569.1, from coordinate 74,898,448 downwards.
TAGTGTATCCCAAACAGTTAGAATCTTGTGAACATTTTTTTTGTAATTTTAATTCAAAAAGGTCAACTTTGTATACTCGTGTAAAATGAAATATTTCAAGTTCTTTTGATTTCATGAGCTATAAGCCATAATAAATCAGAAATCCAGTGTATCACAAATTATTAGAATATTTCCAAAGATCAGTCACAAAAGGATTTACAATACAGAAATGTCCAACTTCTGAAAAGTATGTTCATTTATACACTCAATACTTGGGGCTCCTTTACCACTAATTACTGCATCAATGCGGTGTGGCATGGAGGTGATCAGTCTGTGGCACTGCTGAGGTGTTATTGAAGCCCAGGCTGCTTTAATAGCAGCCTTCAGCTCATCTGTATTTTTGGGTCTGTGTTTCTCATCTTCCTCTTGACGATAACCCATAGATTCCCAATGGGGTTCAGGTCAGGTGAGTTGGCTGGCCAATCAAGCACAGTAAGATAGTCAGCAAACCATTTGGTGATAGTTTGGCACTGTGAGCAGGTGGTAAGTCCTGCTGGAAAAGGAAATCATCATCTCCATAAAGCTTGTCAGCAGATGGAAGCACGAAGTGCTCTAAAATCTCCTGGTAGATGGCTGCGTTGACTTTGGACTTGATAAAATACAGTGGACCAACACCAGCAGGTGATATGGCACCCCAAATCATCACAGACTGCAGAAACTTCACACTGGACTTCAAACACCTTGGATTCTGTGCATCTCCACTTTTCCTCCAGACTCTAGGACCTTGATTTCCAAATGAAATGCAAAATTTACTTTCATCTGAAAAGACGACTTTGGATCACTGAGCAATAGTGATTCTCTCCTTAGCCCAGGTAAGACGCTTCTGGCATTGTGTCTGGTTCAGGAGTGGCTTGATGTTAGGAATGTGACAGTTGTAGCCCCTTTCCTGAAGGTGTATGGTGGCTCTTGATGCACTGACACCAGCCTCGGTCCACTGCTTGCATCAGATTGTGATGTTGCTTACTCACCACATGACTTGCCCAAGCTAAGACCTAGCGTATATACATCACTTCTAAATTGTTGTAACCAACTCTAAAGATGCTGAGTGTAAAGTTTTTTGGTGTAAAAATAAGCCTGATCACTGATCATTTTATTTGGCATGCTTTTGTTAGCTTTTCTCAGTGAATAAAAGCAATCTTTTTAGACAGCAAGAATCGCATTGCTTTGACATTGGGATTGTTTACTAGTATCTGTCTCAGTACTGTGTATGTGTTCTCTAGCCGAGTGAGAGTTAAACTTCATAAAAGTGAACTGTTGATTCATGTATTTTGTTGCCAGTAAAAATCTCAAATTTTTTATTTGATTTCGAAGCCTTATTAGTTACATGTACATTACAGCACAGGGAAGTGCTTTCTCTGTATTCAACCCATGGGAAGCAGTGAACGCACACAGAGCGAGAGAGAGAGCACAGTGGTGCCCTGGGATGATTTTTAGAATGAGAAGCCTTTATTTGATGGATGTGTTACTAAGGCGAACAGTGTTCTTGGTGCTGGTTGTGTCACAGGCGGATATCCAGTTTCAGTGCAAATGATTGCGTCCAGGTAAGCCTATTTTTAGCAATATCAATTTTTTAAATGGATAAACTGTTGTTAAAGTTTTATTTTTAATTTAAACTTGCAGGCAGCACATCAGGACACCTGCTGCGATCGACAAACAGTGTTTATTTTTGGGTTTTGTTTTCCTTTGAAGAAGCAGCACAGGAAAATTTGACTTAATTATTTGTTGGCTAGGCCAAGCTATTTTGGAGAAGAATGTGATGTCCTCAGTTTATAAGCTGGAATTTGTTGAGATCGAAAGGAACTTTTCAGCAGAACAATGATTCCAAACATGCAATGGAGCCAAACAGGAAATGGGCCTGCTCTGTCCTTGAGTAGCTCATCACAGAAAGCAACACAAAAGCCAAATAATCTGTTAACTACTAACCCCGCTTCCAGAAAAGTTGGGATATTTTCCAAAATGTGGTACAAACAAAAATCTGTAACTTTTAATTCATGTGAACCTTTAATTGACAAAAGTACAAAGAAAATATTTTTTGTGTGTGTTGCAATTCTGTGATTTTTAAGATATTGAGCCATACAGTTTTGAGAGATCAAAGTAGATAGTTTCTTCCTGTACAGTCCCTTCTGAAAATATTGGAATGGCAAGACTTTTTTTTTTTTTTTGCACAATACGCTGAAGACATTTAGAGAACAGATAGTCTTAAAGTAACTACCACAATATTTATCAAGCCAGGGACTCACTGGCATCACTAAACTGTTGCATACTCTCTTGTGATGTTTTTCCAGGTTTGTACTGTAGCTTCTCTCAGTTGTTTGCTCTGGGGGGTTTCTCCTTTGAGTCTCCTCTTCAGGAGGTGAATCGCATGTAAAATTGGGTAAAGATCTTGGGTTGAGTTATTGATGTGGCCAGTCTAAAACCTTTCACTTTTTTCCCCTGATGAAATCCTTTGCTGTGTTGGCAGTGGTTTGGGTCATTGTTTTTGCTGCATTATGAAGCTCTTCCTAATTAGATCAGATGCATTTATCTGTAAATTCACAGACAATGTTTCTGTAGACTTCTGAATTCATTCTACCATCATGAGTTACAGTGCTGAGCGTAAATGAGTACCCCCCCCCCTTTGAAAAGTAACATTTTAAACAATATTTCAATGAACACAAACAATTTCCGAAATGTTGACAAGACAAAGTTTAATATAACATCTGTTTAACTTATAACGTGAAAGTAAGGTTAATAATATAACTTAGATTACACATTTTTCAGTTTTCCTCAAATTAGGGTGGTGCAAAAATGAGTACACCCCACAACAAAAACTACTACATCTAGTACTTTGTATGGCCTCCATGATTTTTAATGACAGCACCAAGTCTTCTAGGCATGGAATGAACAAGTTGGCGACATTTTTCAACATCAATCTTTTTCCATTCTTCAACAACGACCTCTTTTAGTGACTGGATGCTGGATGGAGAGTGATGCTCAATTTGTCTCTTCAGAATTCCCCAAAGAAAATAATTTCTTTCCACCACAAAGGTGAAGGCTACAAGAAGATCAGCAAAGCTTTACTTATCAGTCAGAATACTGTCACAAAAGTGGTACAAAAATTTTAGAAAGATGGAACTGCAACCATCTCACAGAGACGTCCAGGTCATCCATGGAAGTTAACACCTCGACAGGAGCGTCTTCTGATGAGAAGGGTTGAAGAAAATCGGCATGCAAGTTCACTGCAGTTATCTAAAGAAGTAGAAAGCCAAACTGGGGTGACTATTTCCCGTGACGCAATATGGCGTACACTGCAGAGGAATGGCATGCAATGGATGCCATCCACGAAAGAAGCCTCTCCTAAAGCCCAGGCACAAAAAAGCCCACCTAGAGTTTGCCAGGGCCCATGCTGACAAAGATGAAGCCTACTGGGACTCTGGAGTGATGAGACCAAGATAAATGTTTTTGGAACTGATGGCTTCAAAACTGTATGGCGTCACAAAGGTGAGGAATACAAAGAAAACTGCCTGGTGCCTACAGTGAAACATGGTGGTGGCAGTGTCCTTATGTGGGGCTGCATGAGTGCTGCTGGTGTCGGGGAGCTGCATTTCATTGACTGCATCATGAATTCACAGATGTATTGCTGTTTACTGAAAGAGAAGATGCAACCATCACTCCGTGCCCTTGGTCGTCGTGCACTTTTCTAACATGATTAAATGCACATCTAAGGCCACTGTTGGATTTCTGAAGAAGAACAGGGTGAAAATGATTCAGTGGCCAAGTATGTCTCCTGATCTGAACCCAATCGAACACCTCTGGGGAATTCTGAAGAGACAAGTTGAGCATCACTCTCCATCCAGCATCCAGTCACTAAAAGAGGTCGTTGTTGAAGAATGGAAAAAGATCGATGTTGAAAAATGTCGCCAACTTGTTCATTCCATGCCTAGAAGACGTGGTGCTGTCATTAAAAATCATGGAGGCCATACAAAGTACTAGATGTAGTAGTTTTTGTTGTGGGGTGTACTCATTTTTGCACCACCCTAATTTGAGTAAAACTGAAAAATGTGTAATCTAAGTTATATTATTAACCTTACTTTCCCGTTATAAGTTAAACAGATGTTATATTAAACTTTGTCTTGTCAACATTTTGGAAATTGTTTGTGTTCATTGAGATATTGTTTAAAATGTTACTTTTCAAAGGGGGTGCACTCATTTACGCTCAGCACTGTACATCATCAGTAAAGATTAGTAAGCCTGTTCCAGAAGCGGCAATGCAAGCCCAAGCCATAACACTGTCTCCATCACTTAATTTAGTTTACTGCGGTTTGCCATAAAAAGATAATTACAATAATTGAAATAAATACACATACCATCTGAATTAAATACAACCAAATACAAAAAAAACATGGTGGCAAGGGACAATAACAGGTCTCATACCCTATTTGAAAATTGTCCCTGATGCTAAAAAGATAAATATATATATAAAAACACATAGATATTGAAATACAAAAGGACAGCAAAATAAGATGAGTCATAAGAATAATGCCTCAAAGAGTGATACATGAAAGAATATGATAGACCTAGGCAGGCCTATTGTGCTTGACCAATGAGTTCATATGTTTTGGATCATGATCAGATCCTTTCTTTCTCCAAGCTTTGGGCTTTCCATCACTTTGGTAGAGGTTAATCTTGGCTCCAGAACCTTTGTGGATCATGTCTGTATTTCTTTGCAATTTCCAATCTGGCCTTCTGATTCTTACTGCTGATGAGTGGTTTGCATCTTGTGGCCTCGATATTTCTGCTCTTGAAGTTTCTTTGAATGGTGGATTGTGATGCTTTTACTCTGGTTCTGTGGGGAGTGTTGATGTCGCTGACTGCTGTGTTTGAGTTTTTTCCCTCTTCACAGATGACTTTCATCAGCTTTGGGACCAAAAGGTCACCATTTCAATTCCCTGGACCAGCAGGAAAATGTGCGGTGTGTGTGTGAATTAACAGTAGTTTCTCCTCCCTCTGTATCATGGCTGAAGTGCCCTTGAGCAAGGCATCTAACCTCCAACTGCTCCCTGGGCACTGCAGTGCAGCTACCCACTGCTCTGGGTATTTGTGTTCTCATTGCTCACTTTTGTGTGCGTATGTGTGTTCACTGCTTCAGATGGGTTAAACACAGAGAAAGAATTTCACTGTGCTCTAATATATATGTAATAAAGGCTTTATCATTTGCTGTTGTTTTCCTTGGAAGCAAGGCTAGAACCCTTTGTTTGTCACATGTACACTCAAGCATAGACTTGAGCACACAGTGAAATTTAACCCATCTGAAGCAGTGAACACGCACACGTACCCAGAGCAGTGGGCAGCGCAACCTCAGGCCATGGCTGCCCCATGTTAACCTAACCTGCATGTCTTTGGACCGTGGTGGAAACCGGAGCACCCAGAGGAAACCCATGCAGACATGGGGAGAACATGCAGACTCCACATAGAAAGGCCCCCGTCAGCCCCTGGGCTCAAACCCAGAACCTTCTTCCTGTGAGGCAACAGTGCTAACCACTGCTTCAGATGGGTTAAACGCCACTGTGCCGCCCAAGGCTGATCTGTTTGATGTCTGGTTGTTAGTATACCAGTGGTTTCTTTCTTTTTCAGGATTTTCCAAATTGTATTGAATATGCCCAATGCTTGAGTAATCAATTGTGCAATGATCAATTTTTCATCTTTTCTCAACTTCAAAATGGCATGCTTTTCTCCTATGGACAGCTCTCTGGTCTTCACGCTTGTTTATCCTTTTTAACAACAAGTTTAGTCTTAACAGGTGAAACTCAGGCCTCAAGCCAAGAGTAGACATTCAGAGCTATTGATTGATTGAATGATCAGTCAAACAGGACACATCTGAGCAACAAGAAACAGCTGTCAGTCAGATGTTCCAATATTTTTTGCTCACCATGGTCAGGAAGTTCTTTAACAGATCGATCAAGAAGCCTTTATTTGTCACATATATACTCAAGGGGCAGCATGGTGGTGTAGTGGTTAGCGCTGTCGCCTCACAGCAAGAAGGTCCGGGTTCGAGCCCCGTGGCCGGCGAGGGCCTTTCTGTGTGGAGTTTGCATGTTCTCCCCATGCCCGCATGGGTTTCCCCCACAGTCCAAAGACACAGGTTAGGTTAACTGGTGACTCTAAATTGAGCGTAGGTGTGAATGTGAGTGCGAATGGTTGTCTGTGTCTATGTGTCAGCCCTGTGATGACCTGGCGACTTGTCCAGGGTGTACCCCGCCTTTTGCCCGTAGTCAGCTGGGATAGGCTCCAGCTTGCCTGCGACCCTGTAGAAGGATAAAGCGGCTACAGATAATGAGATGAGATGAATATAATGCTTCACATACTGTACATCCAGTTGTATTTTTAACTCATCTTTACAAAGGATAAAGGACTAAAAAGTAAATAGGTAATGGATGGAAATGTGTGTATCGCTGTTTGTAGAGTGGATTCGATTTTCTTTTTGCATTTTTCAACTCAATTAGCCTGAATGTGAGGATTTATACAAGCTTTATAAGTTCATTCATTCAGTCAGCAACCTGTAAGGGCAATTTTTTTTATACTTTAATTGCAAATATATCTCAGTGTTATTAGTGGGAAAAAAAATAGTGCTTTTTTTGTGGATGAGCTGTTGAGCACACTTATCCGGTTGTTTCCGGTTTATTCTGTATGTGTGGCCCTCTTGTGGACGAGCTGAGTAGTGCAGCTGTTCCAAATAACGAAAGTCTCGCGAGATTTGGCCAACGCTTTTGTTTCTGATAATGGCGGCGTCCTGTGTGTGTAAACACGTAGCATGGGTTTTTGAGTTTTATTGATGGAAGTGCTGTGTTTATGCATGTAAAACAACTGATAGAAGGAAATTTAACAGAAGGACATCAAGGTGCGACGAATTTTCGAAGAGGTGACTTAGTTTTTTGTTTGTTTTTATTTACACTTTACTACATTAACAACTTGATGTGGAAAAAACAAACAAACAAACAAACAAACAAACATTTTAATGATGCAGGCAAGTGATCAGTGAGACCAGGTTCACCAGCATGGTGGTGCTTGTCTTCATCAGCTTTCTGTGTGTGGAATTAATGTCTATTTCCAGTAGGGAAGTTCAGGGATGAGACAAAAGGAACAAGATAAATAATTAATTTGATTAAAACAATAAATTGACATCTCCCTTTCTCTCTGATTGTGATATTATTATATAAAACCCCCCACCAACCTCTGATTATTATCTTACACACACACACACTTGTGTCACCCTTTGCCCGTCTAACTGTCTTCAGTCTCCTTGGATCCTCTCAGATGTAATTAATATTCACCACGTTATTCTTCCTGAAATCTCTGTGAAACCACTGCCAGATGTCAAACAGTGCCTGCTTCAGATCAGACCTGGACACTGAGGATCAAACATCTTCCTTTTGGTTCTTTTAAAGCCATTTTCTGCTGATGTATCGGGTCTTTTTCCATGATTCACAGTTGTCTTTTTAATGTCCTTTATTTCCTTTTTCTTTTGCAAATCATCTCTTAAAAACAAAACATTTTTTTAAACCCAGAAAACAAACATGATTGATTCAAACTTTTGTATTTAACGGTCTTCTTCTTCTGGCTGCTCCCGATTAGGGGTCGCCACAGCGGATCTTTGGTCTCCATTGCTCCCTGTCTTCAGCATCCTTCTCTACCACACCTGCCACTTTCATGTCCTCTCTCATCACATCCATGTATCTCCTCATTTTCGTGTGCCTGGCAGCTCCATCCTCAACATGCTCTGCATCTTTTCTCAGGATGTGCCCATACCATGTCAGTCTCCTCTCTCTTAGCTTAATTCCCAAGCTCTCCACATGTGCTGTCCCTCTGATGCGCTCGTTCCTTATCCTGTCCAACCTCCCATCGCAAACCTTAACATCCTCAACTCCGCCACCTCCAACTTTGCCTCCTGTCTTTTCGTTAAGGGTACGGTCTCCAATCCATACATCACAGCTGGTCTCATCTCATTATCTCTAGCCGCTTTATCCTGTTCTACAGGGTCGCAGGCAAGCTGGAGCCTATCCCAGCTGACTACAGGTGAAAGGTGGGGTACACCCTGGACAAGTCGCCAGGTCATCACAGGGCTGACACATAGACACAGACAACCATTCACACTCACATTCACACCTACGCTCAATTTAGAGTCACCAGTTAACCTAACCTGCATGTCTTTGGACTGTGGGGGAAACCGGAGCACCCGGAGGAAACCCATGCGGACACGGGGAGAACATGCAAACTCTACACAGAAAGGCCCTCGCCGGCCACGGGGCTCGAACCCGGACCTTCTTGCTGTGAGGCGACAGCGCTAACCACTACACCACCGTGCCGCCCTCAGCTGGTCTCACTACTGTCTTATACTTCTTACCTTTCATTTTTGGTGGGACTTTGCTATCACAAATGACTCCTGAAATCCTTCTCCAACTTCTTTTATATTTAACTGTATATGCTTTCATTTCTTGTAATTATCATGTCTTGTTTGCTGGGAGCCAATGTTTTAGTGGTCAGTGGCAGTTCAGATTCTAACATCCATTAACAGTATGGAAGAGGAGATATTTGTGCATGTCGCTGCAACTATGTTTATGTGCCTTTATGCCAAAGTCAGAATGTGAAAAACTTAGTTTTAGTCATTTAGATTTTCCGCTGGCTTTAGTATCGCTATCATTTGTGTCCGAGCAACTGGTAAATTACTGATTCACATACTTTAAGTCCATGTGTGTAATGTTCTCTGATTACGTCCCTCATTTTCCTTTAGGAGATGTTACCTTAACGGCTCAGTCTTCTGTCTGAGAGTGATAGTGACGCACAAACCAAACACATTCTTCTCACCTCAGAGACAGCGAGAGGTGTGAGCATGTCCGATCCTGGAACCTGCAGTGACGCCGTTAGTTTAGGAGGAACAGGACAGGAGTCAGAAGCTGATGGAGATCCACCCCATGCTGCACCTCCTCCACCCTGCATTGAAGAGGAGGCTCAATCTGTCACCAAACAGCCACCTCCTGTTGAAGGGATGGAGGTGGACATTGGTCAGCCTGATGCATGCACCGAGATGCGAACAGGAGTTCATGAGTGTCAGGACACTGATGGAATCCCAGACAGAGGTGACATGACTGTCTCTGCATCTTTCTGTATTACTTTAATGTGATGATTTTTTTTTTTTTGTGTGTTTAAGTTTGTAATCTAGCATGGAGCGAAATGGTCCTATCAGTAGGAATCACTACACTTTTTATATGCATAATGCACGCAGTTGTGCAACTTGAACTTATTATTTTGGAATTACTTTTCCATCAAATTGACCTTTTGCAGAACATAATGTCACTTACTGAAGAAAAAAAAGAAGAGGTGTCCCAAAAGTCCCCATACAGTGGTGCTTGAAAGTTTGTGAACCCTTTAGAATTTTTTATATTTCTGTATTAATGACCTAAAACATCAGATTTTCACACAAGTCCTAAAAGTAGATAAAGAGAACCCAGTTAAACAAATGAGACAAAAATATTATACTTGGTCATTTATTTATTGAGGAAAATGATCCAATATTACATATCTGTGAGTGGCAAAAGTATGTGAACCTCTAGGATTAGCAGTTAATTTGAAGGTGAAATTAGAGTCAGGTGTTTTCAATCAATGGGATGACAATCAGGTGTGAGTGGGCACCCTGTTTTATTTAAAGAACAGGGATCTATCAAAGTCTGATCTTCACAACACGTTTGTGGAAGTGTATCATGGCACGAACAAAGGAGATTTCTGAGGACCTCAGAAAAAGCATTGTTGATGCTCATCAGGCTGGAAAAGGATACAAAACCATCTCTAAAGAGTTTGGACTCCACCAATCCACAGTCAGACAGATTGTGTACAAATGGAGGAAATTCAAGACCATTGTTATCCTCACCAGGAGTGGTCAACCAACAAAGATCACTCCAAGAGCAAGGCGTGTAATAGTTGGCGAGGTCACAAAGGACCCCAGGGTAACTTCTAAGCAACTGAAGGCCTCTCTCACATTGGCTAATGTTAATGTTCATGAGTCCGTGATCAGGAGAACACTGAACAACAATGGTGTGCATGGCAGGGTTGCAAGGAGAAAGCCACTGCTCTCCAAAAAGAACATTGCTGCTCGTCTGCAGTTTGCGAAAGATCATGTGGACAAGCCAGAAGGCTATTGGAAAAATGTTTTGTGGATGGATGAGACCAAAATAGAACTTTTCGGTTTAAATGAGAAAAGTTATGTTTGGAGAAAGGAAAACACTGCATTCCAGCATAAGAACCTTATCCCATCTGTGAAACATGGTGGTGGTAGTATCATGGTTTGGGCCTGTTTTGCTGCATCTGGGCCAGGACAGCTTGCCATCATTGATGGAACAATGCATTCTGAATTATACCAACGAATTCTAAAGGAAAATGTCAGGACATCTGTCCATGAACTGAATCTCAAGAGAAGGTGAGTCATGCAGCAAGACAACGACCCTAAGCACACAAGTCGTTCTACCAAAGAATGGTTAAAGAAGAATAATGTTTTGGAATGGCCAAGTCAAAGTCCTGACCTTAATCCAATTGAAATGTTGTGGAAGGACCTGAAGCGAGCAGTTCATGTGAGGAAACCCACCAACATCCCAGAGTTGAAGCTGTTCTGTACGGAGGAATGGGCTAAAATTCCTCCAAGCCGGTGTGCAGGACTGATCAACAGTTACCGGAAACATTTAGTTGCAGTTATTGCTGCACAAGGGGGGTCACACCAGATACTGAAAGCAAAGGTTCACATACTTTTGCTACTCACAGATATGTAACATTTGGATCATGTTCCTCAATAAATAAATAAATGACCAAGTATAATATTTTTGTCTCATTTGTTTAACTGGGTTCTCTTTATCTACTTTTAGGACTTGTGTGAAAATCTGATGATGTTTTAGGCCATATTTATGCAGAAATATAGAAAATTCTAAAGGGTTCACAAACTTTCAAGCACCACTGTATGTAAAAGAAATCAACACTATTTAACAAAATGTAACTTTATTTACAAAAAATCCTCTACATGATGCCATTTCCTCGTAAACACACACGGAGTTGTCTCTTGTGCGTCTCATGATGAACTCGTGTTAATACGTCTGATGTCATGCATGTAACTGCACTTTGAATGCGTTCCTTGAAATGATCCTTGTGCTGGGGCCATAGGAATGACTTCAATACATTCTTCTTTTGTTAAAGGCATTCTTAAAGGCTTTCTGGGAAAAAATAATCATATAAACTGAGTATGAAAAATTTTGCAAAACATTTTGCTCAAAAAAAAAAAGGTTCAAACGTACTAAGGAAAACGGAGTGGACAGAGTTTAGTCATGTGATTATTACTGACCTGTTCCTAATGGTGCGTTCAGACCAAACGTGGCGAGAGCATTAAAATTCGCTCTGGCTGCTCAACCAATAACGGTGGTAAGTTCGTGGACACTGTGATGTCGATGCAATAGGCAGCTACAAGTTTGTTTGGTATGCTTCGTCTTGCACACTTTATTTAAAGTGGCTGCAAAGCAAACGCACGTCTTTGTGCCGACTGACTTACAAGTAGAGTGTCAGTTAACCTCATGACATCTTGTTCATGTGAAAGTAAGAATTGGTTGATGAAGGAAAATAATGAACAATTATGATACATCAGTAAGGAAATAAACTGACTGAAAACCTTTTATGTGGTGTGACTTTTGTGTTGATGCCAAGTCAAATTTCAACATGCAGTTTATTCCTTTTTTGTTTTGTGTAGAACTTCGAGTGAGTGAGTGGGTGGAGCACAGAAGTACGGCAGGCCAGAACTGAGTTTCCAAAACTCTTTATTTTTGCATTTTTCAGTGTCTTACAATCTCTCAGCCACACAGACACGTGCGCACACACATACAGTGGTGCTTGAAAGTTTGTGAACCCTTTAGAATTTTCTATATTTCTGCATAAATATGACCGAAAACATCATCAGATTTTCACGCAAGTCCTAAAAGTAGATAAAGAGAACCCAGTTAAACAAATGAGACAAAAATATTATACTTGGTAATTTATTTATTGAGGAAAATGATCCAATATTACATATCTGTGTGTGGCAAAAGTATGTGAACCTTTGCTTTCAGTATCTGGTTTGACCCCCTTGTGCAGCAATAACTGCAACTAAACATTTCCCGTAACTGTTGATCAGTCCTGCACACCGGCTTGGAGGAATTTTAGCCCATTCCTCCGTACAGAACAGCTTCAACTCTGGGATGTTGGTGGGTTTCCTCACATGAACTTCTCGCTTCAGGTCCTTCCACAACATTTCGATTGGATTAAGGTCAGGACTTTGACTTGGCCATTCCAAAACATTAACTTTATTCTTCTTTAATCATTCTTTGGTAGAACGACTTGTGTGCTGAGGGTCGTTGTCTTGCTGCATGACCCACCTTCTCTTGAGATTCAGTTCATGGACAGATGTCCTGACATTTTCCTTTAGAATTTGCTGGTATAATTCAGAATTCATTGTTCCATCAATGATGGGAAGCCGTCCTGGCCCAGATGCAGCAAAACAGGCCCAAACTATGATACTACCACCACCATGTTTCACAGATGGGATAAGGTTCTTATGCTGGAATGCAGTGTTTTCCTTTCCCCAAACATAACGCTTCTCATTTAAACCACAAAGTTCTATTTTGGTCTCATCCATCCACAAAACATTTTTCCAATAGCCTTCTGGCTTGTCCACGTGAGCTTTAGCAAACTGCAGACAAGCAGCAATGTTCTTTTTGGAGAGCAGTGACTTTCTCCTTGCAACCCTGCCATGCACACCATTGTTGTTCAGTGTTCTCCTGATGGTGGGCTCATGAACATTAACATTAGCCAATGTGAGAGAGGTCTTCAGTTGCTTAGAAGTTACCTTGGGGTCCTTTGTGACCTCGCTGACTATTACACGCCTTGCTCTTGGAGTGATCTTTGTTGGTTGACCACTCCTGGGGAGGGTAACAATGGTCTTGAATTTCCTCCATTTGTACACAATCTGTCTGACTGTGGATTGGTGGAGTCCAAACTCTTTAGAGATGGTTTTGTAACCTTTTCCAGCCTGATGAGCATCAACAACGCTTTTTCTGAGGTCCTCAGAAATCTCCTTTGTTCGTGCCGTGATACACTTCCACAAACATGTGTTGTGAAGATCAGACTTTGATAGATCCCTGTTCTTTAAATAAAACAGGGTGCCCACTCACACCTGATTGTCATCCCATTGATTGAAAACACCTGACTCTAATTTCACCTTCAAATTAACTGCTAATCCTAGAGGTTCACATACTTTTGCCACTCACAGATATGTAATATTGGATCATTTTCCTCAATAAATAAATGACCAAGTATAATATTTTTGTCTCATTTGTTTAACTGGGTTCTCTTTATCTACTTTTAGGACTTGTGTGAAAATCTGATGATGTTTTAGGTCATATTTATGCAGAAATATAGAAAATTCTAAAGGGTTCACAAACTTTCAAGCACCACTGTAAGTCGTCTGGTTGGGGAGAGAGCTCCCTTCCTCTGCTCTCTCTCTCTCTCTCTCTCTCTCCTTTTATAGGGCGCGGTCACTGGGAAGACACACAAACACAGGTTAACTGACATCAGGTGCAGTGATTCTGCCACTTACCTTCCCTGACTCCGCCCTCCGTTCACAGACCGATGCTTGACCACGCCCCCGCTGCCACATTTTGTTTTTAAATTTATGTCCCTGTATGCAAAGAGGGACACATCATAAAGAATGGGGAAACGCACCACCGCCGATTATTAATTTCACCAATCTAGAGTGGAGCACCTTCTAAATTCTGATTGGTTGCCACCGAACTACGCCAGAGCTCATTATCGTCAAGTTGCCCAGAATTAAACTTTTGACGCCCATGCTGCTGCTTGCCACTGAGGCTACGTTTACATTAGACCGTATCTGTCTCATTTTCTTCGCGGATGCACTGTCCGTTTACATTAAACCGCCTGGAAACGCCGGGAAACGGGAATCCGCCAGGGTCCACGTATTCAATCCAGATCGTGTCTGGTCCGGTGCTGTGTAAACATTGAGAATACGCGGATACGCTGTGCTGAGCTCTAGCTGGCGTCTCATTGGACAACGTCACTGTGACATCCACCTTCCTGATTCGCTGGCGTTGGTCATGTGACGCGACTGCTGAAAAACGGCGCGGACTTCCGCCTTGTATCACCTTTCATTAAAGAGTATAAAAGTATGAAAATACTGCAAATACTGATGCAAATACTGCCCATTGTGTAGTTATGATTGTCTTTAGGCTTGCCATCCTTCCACTTGCAAGTGGTAAGTGATATGCGCTGGGATCGCACACACAGCGGCTCAGTCCCGAATCACTGCTCGTGCGCTTCACTCGCGCGCTCTGTGAGCTGCGCAGGGCCGGAGTGCGCACCCTCCAGAGGGCACTCGCTGTTCAGGGCGGAGTGATTTGGAGCGCAGGATGCCTGCGGAGCCGAGCGTATCCGTGTATTGGTGTTGCTGTGTGCACGCAAATCGTGTATTGGCGTTGCTGTGTGCACACTAATCGTTTTAAAAACGTTAATCTGATGATCCACTGATACGGTCTAATGTAAACATGGGCTGAGAGACCATGGCTCTCCTAGAAAACGGACGACCGTTCTGGCCTGGGTTTCCCAAAAGCATCGCAGCACAGAGATCATCGTTAAGTGGTCGAGCGGGCAACACAATGAACACTGTCTCTTAGTTAAGATGCTCTTAGCATGAAGAGGCTTTTGGGAAACCCACCACTGTTCGTTTTTGCTGTGTTTGGTGTGAATATAGGCTTGGAGTTCTCATTCGATCTGCAGAGTTAACATGCGGCACGGTGGTGTAGTGGTTAGCACGGTCAACTCACAGCAAGAAGGTTCTGGGTTCGAGCCCTGTGGCCGGCGAGGGTCTTTCTGTGTGGAGTTTGTATGTTCTCTCCGTGTCTGCGTGGGTTTCCTCCGGGTGCTCCGGTTTCCCCCACAGTCCAAAGACATGCGGTTAGGTTAATATGGGACGGCCTTGGGCTGAGGTGCCCTTGAGCGAGGCACCGAACCCTCAACTGCTCCCTGGGCGCTATAGCATGGTTGCCCACTGCTCTGGGTGTGTGTGCGTGCTCATTGCTCGTGTGTGTTCACTGCTTCAGATGGGTTAAATGCAGAGAGGAATTTCACAAGCGTATGATGAATAAAGTTGTTGTTGTTCATTTACCATCGAGGATGATGTGCAGTTTCATTAGTTTTACATCAAATAGTTATATTCTCAAAATATGATCGAAGAATTATCGTCTCCTCAGAACTCTTTCTCAGAACTGTATAACTTTCCTTCTTTCCTTTTCTTTTCCTTCCTGCCTTTCTGTTCCTTCTTTCCTTCCTTTTCCTTTTTCTTCTTGCCTTTCTTTTCCTTCCTTCCCTCCGTCCTTTTTCATTTTTCCTTTCCTTGCTTCCTTTCTTTCTTTTTTCTTGCCTTTCTTTTCCTTCCTTCCTTTTTATTTTTTCCTTCCTTCCTTTTCTTCCTTTGCATTCAAGCTGCAATAGCTGGTATTTGTCGTACAGTGTTCACAGAGTTAGAGGAGGCTGGACAGAGGCCTGGAGAATTGACACAAAGAGATGAAGAGTGGCAAGAAAATGAAGAGACAATCGCAGAGACTGAGAGAGAAAAGGATGGAGGAGGAGGAGATGTGCAGGAAAACACTGACACACAGCCCACTGAGGATCAGGGTCAGTAGTAAGTACATTTTGTTCCTTTTTTGGCTTTGTATTTTGACACAGTACCTGGGGTCAACTGTGCAGGAAAATGGGGGCTGCGATAGTGAGGTGAGAAAGAGAGCGCAGGCAGGGTGGAGCAGTTGGAGAAGGATTTCGGGAGTCATTTGTGATAGGAAAGTCCCAGCAAAAGTGAAAGGTAAGATGTGTAAGACAGTAGTGAGACCAGCTGTGATGTCTGGATTGGAGACTGAAGAGACAGGAGGCAAAGTTGGAGATGGCGGAGTTGAGGATGTTAAGGTTTGTGATGAGTGACGAGGTTGGACAGGATAAGGAACGAGCACATCAGAGGGACAGCACATGTGGAGAGCTTGGGAATTAAGCTAAGAGAGAGGAGACTGAGATGGTCTGGGCACATCCTGAGAAGAGATGCAGAGCATGTTGGAAGGAGAATGTTGAGGATGGAGCTGCCAGGCAAACGAAAACGAGGAGATACATGGATGTGGTGAGAGAGGACATGATAGTGGCAGGTGTGGTAGAGAAGGATGCGGAAGACGGAGCAATGGAGACGAAAGATCCACTGTGGCGACCCCTAATCGGGAGCAGCCAGAAGATGATGATGATTTGGCTTTTTATTTTGGTGAAGGATGGTTTGTGTAAAAATAATCACATCTTTTGAAATCGAAAATATGTTGACTAATGCTGTTGGTGTATGAATTCAGCCTGGGCCTGGATTTCACTCAGAACCCCCAGACGCTGACAGGGTCCTGGGCAGAATACACACACACTCCGGAGAACTACCTCAAAGGCTGCAAATGGTGAGAAAAACGCACACCGTCATGAACATAACGCTTTTATTGTTTAAAGCTGTTGTACCCTGATGGCAAAAAGATACTTCAATATTGCTGTTCTGTAATCTGGAATTCTGTAATTTGATTGTAATACCAGAATCACACCCAGTGTGGCACCAGATCATAATAATCAAGCAGCAAAGCACTTTCAGATCAGCTTCACTGGTAGAGAGAGTGTTTAATGGGATGCTCGCTGTCGGGGTTAATGATGATCCATGTGCTGTGATGTTTTGGGGAAACTCGGCCCAGACGAATTTTTTTTATTTTATTATGCACAAAACACATCCAAATACTTAAATGTTTCCTAAACTGTATTAGTTCAGTTTCTGAACATACATTCCATTAGTTGACTAAATTACACCGGAGTGTGTTCATTTTCATCGTTGCCAATATTGCTTGGAGAACTGGGGGCTACATTTACATGCAGAGATTTTCATCAGTCCAGATAAATTTACTCTGGTTACAAATTCACAGTTTTCAATGCAAATTCAGTGCACTGTTTATATGCACCAGAATTCAGCCCCCTGTGGGAAATATTTATTCAGTGCCTTATGTGGAATAAGAACCAAATTTATGCATGTAGCTGAATTTAGCGTTAATAACAAGAAGTGTCAGAGTCCTGTCAGTGTAAAACGCAGCTAACGTTACTCTCCACAAAACCAAAGACGAGAGGAAATTTCACGTCTCGCATCATTCTGCCTGGAAATATTTTGATTTCCTTTCAACCTTTTTAAATCTGCTACAGTGTATAACACTGGTTTTTGTTTCAAGTCTCAATCATTTTTTCTGACACGAGTAGTGATTCTGCTTGTGAAAGAATTGCTACTCATTTATTTGGTGATCATTCTTTTGTCTCATGGATAAATTCCCTGTTTCAGTCAGGTGCCATTTTTACTTGAGAAAATCTGAGATTTTTGCAAGTATATTGATGTCCGTTTGTTTGGTGCTCTAGCATCGTCATTTCTTGACCAATCTTCACCAAAATGCTCCGGAAAACTCATTAGTGTCACACAAAGACATCATTAGTTTTGGTGGGTCATGGTCACCAAGGTCACATCTTGTAAAAAAAAAAACAAAACACCTAATTGGCCATAACTTGCGTTTCTTTGTGATTTTTCGCAAGTATCGTGCTCTGCACAACTTTCTGTCTATCTATCTAGCGGTCTAGTTCAGATTACCCATAAATGTTTTATTCGACTTGCATTTAGGTGTTTGAATGAAACCTTTTCATTCCAATTCAGATATAATATTATTAAGAGTCCACTGTGCTGTGTGCTTTATCGAGTTAATTTGAACTTGAAAGAATAAAGGTGATGGTTCGATGTTGAAATGTCATGAAGATTAATCATCTTCATCAGTACACCTGATTCACATTTCATTCAAACTGATTAGGCATGTAATATGTCATGCAATGATAAATTGCGATAGAAATTTATGATTCAAATCGATAAAAAAAAATGACGATTATCAGGCTGTGTAATATCTTATTTTTTTCCTAGCACTAATTGCATTGTTTATGGAGCAGAGGGCAATAACATTAAGTGGAGGGAATGCACATGACTTCACCGTAGGCGGAAGTAACACAGCTCGAATGCCGTGAAAACACAGAAACGGATCTTAAATGGGAAAGAGCTGTTGTGTGATTGACTGACTGTACAAATACATTTGATAAGAAATCAGGGCCATCATTTGACAGATTACTGAAAGCTGAAGAAAACGGAGGTAGTATAAATGTTCATAAAAGTTCAGGCCAATTTGTTAACTTTTTTAATTTTTTAATAAAAGGAATATTTTAAGTTAACAGGCTGTAATATTTTACTCCAACTTTTACAAATGTGGGTAAATAATTCTTGTTGGTTATTAAGAAAATGAATTTTTTTTTAATTTAACAAAAGGAATGTTTAAGTTGATATAAGTGTTGCATTTTTTGGTAATAGAACTTTTTTTTTAAATGTAATTTTCTTTTATATTGTGAGAAAATTGAATTGTGAAACCAATATCATGAATTGGGTGAATCAGGACAAGCCTTGAAAGTAATTGTGAAAGTCAAGAGTTTTATCTGGTGATTGTTCTTTTATTTTACATTTTCATTCCAATTCGGCTAGATCATCATGCAGAGGCTATTGTACTGCGTGCAACATGGAGTTAATTTGAACTTGAAAGAATAAAGGTGATGGTTCAGTGGTGAAATGTCATGAAGGTTAATCCGCTTCATCCGTACACCTGATTCACATTTCATTCAAACTGGCACATATGCACAGCACATATATAAACCTAGATCTCACGCACACACACCTATTTTGGTTCACTCTTATTTTTTTTCCCCCTTCTACTCTGTCTGTGTCTCTCAGGGCTCCAGATGGTTCCTGTATCCTCTCGAACAGTGCAGATAATGTGCTGCGTGTGTATAATCTCCCACCCGAGCTCTACAGCAGCAGCTGGGATCTGCTCTCCGAGATGGTCAGCTTCAGAACCATAGCGGCATCATTATTTATACTTTGGCACTGTTTTATTTAGAACTGGAGCCTAAAATAAGTCCATCAGCACTGAAGATATGGAAGTCAACACACAGTTATATCGTTTTGGAATTTTATTTTATCAGTCAGTTCTCATTGCAGTGTTGAAGGATGCAAAGCAGTGCACATTCACATGAAGAGCTTTTATATTTTCTGAAAATGAGGAATTTGTGGATTATTAGCACCAGACGGTTCACTGTGTCCTGTTGTATCATGCTGCAGGTTTCAGCATAATTTCTTACATTAGGCCACACCAATTTAATTAGTTGGTTCTCGGATTTTTTCAGGAAAAAATATGAAGCGAGCGCGCGAAATAAAATAAAAAAAATGCTCTGATGGTAAAATTAGCGGTGGAAATAGAGGGCTTTCGTAATAGAGAAACAAAACAAAGACAATACATTATTGTTACACATTTCATATGGCTCTTTTAATAGCTTATCTTATTTCCACCCATCTGCATTAAGTGCTAGCTCTGGCTGCACGTCTTTTATCAGGCAAACCAGTAAACAGATTGGCTAAATAAACGATTGAATTACAGTCAGTTGAACATCTACAATGCACAGAAAAAAAGATTTGACCAGGAGTAGGCTACTTCTGATGGCTAAATACTTCGAATGATTTTTTGTTTGCCCCTCACATCAATCAATGAAATATATAAATCAAACCCACCTCCACAGAGTCGTTGTCCAAGTTGGCACATCGCAGGGTAACAAGCTCACGGCATCTTGAGTACAACTGTGCAAAGTTTTCCCCCTTTTGAATTTCGACACACCTGTCAAAGATTTTATGCTTCTGTTGGCTGAATATCCTAACAATCTCACTTTGCAGGATTCCCCTCCACAGGCATGTTTCTTCCACAAGTCTTTATCTAAAGTGAAAGGGGCGATTTGATTGGTTTTCGACGTCACGTGACCTCAATCTGCAGTCGATTTCGATTTTTTTTTTTCCATTTTGCATTTTCTTCAAGCGGCGATTCCGAGAACCAACTAATCGAATTGGTGTGGCCTTAGGAGGGCACTGTAACATCACTTTTCTTTCCAATACATATTAAAAAAAAGACCACTTACAGTACCGGTCAAAAGTTTGGACACACCTTCTAATTCCATGTTTTTTATCCCCTGCTGGCCAAAAGGCCTGAAGGTGGATTATGTCGTGGCAAAGTCCGTCTGTCCTTCCGTCCCGGAAAAGGTTGTCCCCTTCTGAAATCAAGTCCTCTCACAATTTTTGGAGGAATATCACGAAACTTGGCAAAAGGCTTTGTTATAGGACAGTAATACGTATATTGCAATTTCATTTGCAATATATTATAGTGGGGGATATTGTGCTCTTGGAGCACTCTTGTTTTTTATTTTTATGAATTAAGTCACTTCATGTATGAAAGTAATGATGGATGTCGTTTCTCTTTACTTCGTTGAGCAGTTCTTGACATAATATGGATTACTACAGTTGTGAAATAGGGCTATTTACTGTATTTATTATTTACTATTTACTGTTTGATCTCAAACACATTAAGAAGGCAAGAAATTGCACTAATTAACTTTTGATGAGACACACCTGTTAATTGAAAAACATTCTAGGTGACGACCTCATGAAGCTGGTTAAGATAATGCCAATAGTGTACAAGGCGCCATCAAGGTAAACGGTGGCTACTTTTGAAGAATCTAAAATAGGAAACATATTTTGTTTTGAACACTGTTTGTTTGTTTTACCACATAATTCCATATATGTTCCATATGTTGTTTTATAGCACTGTCACCTCACAGCAAGAAGGTCCTGGGTTTGAGCCCAGTGGCCAACGGGGGCCTTTCTGTGCGGAGTTTGCATGTTCTCCCCGTGTCCGCGTGGGTTTCCTCCGGGTGCTCCGGTTTCCCCCACAGTCCAAAGACATGCAGGTTAGGTTAACTGGTGACTCTAAATTGACCGTAGGTGTGAATGTGAGCGTGAATGGGTGTTTGTCTCTATGTGTCAGCCCTGTGTTGACCTGGCGACTTGTCCAGGGTGTACCCCGCCTCTTGTCCATAGTCAGTTAGGATAGGCTCCAGCTTGCCCGCGACCCCATGGAACAGGATAAGCGGCTGCAGATGATGGATGGATGTTATTTCATAGTTTTGATGTCTTCAGTATTGTTCTACAATGTAGAAAATAGTCAAAATACAGAAAAAACTATGAATGAGTAGGGGTGTACAAACTTTTGACTGGTACTGTCTGTGATTTTGGTCAGCTTAGATAGTTCATAATTCCATTAAATTTAGTTTCTATAGTGCTTTTCTAAATGGGCATTGTCACAAAGCAGCTTTACAGAAATCCAGATGTAGATTTGGTTCTTAAATGAGTAAATCAGCGACAAGAGGGGAGAAAAAAAAAAAAACCGTTGAGAGGAACCAGACTCAAAAGGAAACTCATCCTGTTTGGGTGAAATATGAAAAGCTTTTTCAAAAAGGCAGAAAAATTCTAAAAATGTAATATGCCACAGAATAATCTGTAGGTTTTTTTTAAAATCATAATTAAAAAAACCTACTGAATGGTACCGTGTTATTCAGAATGACAGGTTTTATGTCTTGCTTGATCTAAGCATCCCAGCCTAAAAAACACATTAGTTACACAGTGTGTCTGTTCTTATCTAATGCTTTGTTCTGAATAATCGCCACAGGTTTGTTGAGTATTCAGGCAAGTGTTTCATTCTGCTCATGGGACAAATGCACAATGCGTTTATGCGATATTCTATACACTGCATATACTAGATCACCTCCCCTTGCTGTTGGAAAAGCATTATTTAAGCAGTTGCAGTAGCCTGTCCTTCATGCAGCACATGTTCCAGTCGATGAGGATATCGATTTTCAAACACACTCAGGTTGTTAAAGGAAACGATCTCGGTGGAAAAGTGTATCGACTCACAAGGCTGGTAGTCTGCAGCACCGGTTGATTGAAGAGCAGATAATGTCTTTGAAGACTTCAAGCCCACAATAATTGATTTCCTCTGTTTATCTACATCTAGAGTCCAGTACTGAGGATGAGTGAAGGAGACACCGTCTATGACTACTGCTGGTTTCCAAAGATGAGCTCTTTGGATCCAGACACCTGCTTGTGAGTAAACGTCCTCATCTGTCGGCTCTGCAGTAAGAAATATTGATGCGTGCTGTTATCTCAAGCCAAAGAAAATGGACTGGGTACACATCAGTCGAGATCTATTCAAGATTGTTTCATAAACGTGGTCATGGCAGTGCTCATCATCTATTGACACATGGTCTTTTTTTTTTTTCTGACAAATCTTTATTTTTGTCTTTTTGAAAATGAAGAGATCCAGTTATATACATTAAAGGTAGACTGCCTTTCAGATTTTAAGTTTAGATCATAAAAAGAATTTTCCCTGACACCCAGTTATTTTTGTTTAGTGGACTGAAAGCTACTGAATTTGAGTCACAGATTTCCAATTTAATCTCAGTTTCATCCAGTTGGTCGATTACTAATCGTAAGAAAATTCTTATAATGCACAACTGAAGACATTTTCACTTACTTATGACGTTTTGATGTCTTTCTTAGCTGACATCTTGATCACATCTAACGCTTGGCGTCTCTGGCCACCGCCCGATGGTGCACGTGACCTAGAAATCATGTAGGGACGTACCAACTCGGCCATACATGGGATCAGCTGATTTCTAGGTCACGTGCACCATCCGGCGGTGGCCAGAGACGCCAAGCGTTAGATGTGATCAAGGTGTCAGCTAAGAAAGACATCAAAACGTCATTAGTGAAAATTTCTTCAGTTGTGTATAATAAGAATTTTCTTAAGACTTCCAATTGTATTTTTTTTAAATAGAATAATTAATGAATTTAGGGCCACGTGGCCCTAAATTTGCCGCTATTTTTTCCTGCTTCACCATGACCCAGTTCAAGATACTGTGTCATGCATCACATGGTGGGCTTTCCCTGTTCACACAAGGCATTATGGGATACAAATTTGAAACAGGAGAGCAAAATGGAGGACGTGAGTGTGCGAATGAAACATGAAAGACGGACTACAGTAACGGAAAGCGAGAAGAAAAGACGTTATGTTGGGAAGGAAAGGAAATGCAGGACCCAGACTAATAAATATCAGCAAGACCCAGACTAATAAATATCAGCAAGCACCTCAGTGTGATCAGCTGTTTGTTCAGCGACAGAATGATGTAAATGTCAGTGCACGGTCAAAGGTAAACCTGTAGATGGCAGTAATGCAACACTGTGGATGCCAACTGCTGTAAAACCCAAAAGATGATGATGATGGTAAACCTGTGCATGCGCACACGGACTTCCTCTGTCTGCTTGACTGCGCGAAGTGAGCGATTTCATGCACATTCTTTACTCAGGAATCCCCTCAAATTAAATAACTTCCCAGCCACAGAACGGCCTGATATTTTGTGAGATATTACAGAAATAAACATGAGCAAATTTCAGAGGGAACTAAATTTCACCAATTTTATGAAATCGAAAGGCCGTCTAGCTTTAAACTTGGTATCTAGCTGTCTAACGCTACGTTCACACTGCAAGGCTTAATGCTCAATTCCGATTTTTTTGTGAAATCCGATTTTTTTGTGAGGTCGTTCACATTAACAAATATATGTGACTTGTATGTGATCCTCAGTATGAACGAAAAGCGACCTAAAAGTGTTCCGCATGCGCATTGCAGGATACGACGACGCCACACGCAGTGAGCATGGCCAGTGTTTACGGAAGTAAAACCGCCCGGTTGCGGTATGACTCATCCAATCTAGCTTGAATAGCTGTATCCCCCCAAATGGAAATCAGCTCCCTAACCTCTGCGTCCTTCCATTGAGAAGATTCAGAACCTTCACAGCCCGAAGCGTCCCTCGCATTGATGTCATGCGCAGGGGCGCAGATACGTTTTTTGAACTGGGAGGGACAAAAAACTGGGGGGGGGGGGGGGACAAAGCTGCCAGCAAACCAACCCCAACCCCGATATGCCTGTCAAACTTGTTGTGGGTTACCATAGCAACCAAGCTCGAGCTCGCAACCTGTGCAGGCTGCGCAGCTCAACCAACCGAATATCAGTCTTTGTTTTGTTTTATGTGAATTGTTGCAACTATGTATACACTGCCGTGCACCTCAATAAACCGAATGGTAATTAGTCTTTTGATTTTTCCGTGAGGTTTGCCTTATGCAAAGAAAGACAGCATAGACATTTTTTCCTCCCTATAAGTGGGGGGGACCGAACGAGGTGAATTTAAATCTGGGTGGGACGAGTCCCACCCTCTATCTGCGCCCGTGATTATGCGCCATGTTGTTGTAACTTTTTTTGAGAGACCCGCCGCCTACTTCAGCGCAGAATAGTGACGTTTGTGGCTTGTTGATGACGTGTAAGTCGGATGAATGCGACCTGGCGGTTCAGACTGAAGTCGCATATGAAAAGAGCGGATAGGAATCGGAATTAGGACCACATATCCAAACGGCCTGGGTCGGATTTGAAAAAAATCGGATCTGTGTCGTTCATATTGTCAATAAAAGATCGGATACAGGTCACATATGGGCGAAAAGATCGGATTTGAGTCACTTCAGCCTGCAGTGTGAACGTAGCCTAATTTGGTCTCCATCCTGGAAGAGACTCCTTCAGTCAGGATAGAAACGTGCCTTTATAGGATAAAGGTGAACAGTCAGAAGAACTTTGTACTGATTTGCAGCGATGCTCCCTTCCCTCTAAGGACAAGTCGAGCAAAACCATGCCAGCTTTTCCTTTAATCTGTCGCCCTTCTGTAACTTTGCATAATGACTTGTGATTATTCCACTCCCTATAATTGGCTCGTCATTTACACTTTATGGCATGGTGTCGGAAATCCGGGAACCTTTAATTCTTTTCAGTCTGAAGGAGAAAGTCTGCAGGTTTCTGACATACGAGGCACAGCATCGAAGATGAGGTGGTATATTTTGTGAAAAGAATGGAGCTGTTCATCACTTGAGCATCATTTTGACATTGCGGGTCTCCTGAGGTCTCCCAGTCGTGTTTCATATTTCATTCACAAAGCAGCCTGGTGTACCATATAATTTTATAATATAATTTATTTATTTATTTATTTTTGTAGGCACTCTTTGAAATTCAATGCCTCACTAGAGAGATTGAGGGGGGGAAAAAGAGAAACTTTTCATCAGTAATCTAACCTCTGCTTGCATCATTGTACGTGTATGGCAGCCCGCGTTGCTGCTGGAGGTGATTATGAAAAATCTAAGTGGTCTCTTATCTTCCCTCTTCAGCCATTTCCATCACCCTTGGTCTCATACAGCATCTCCCTTTTTATTAAGTATCGTTATTGTGTATGAATAAGAGTCCCAACAGCCTCATTATTATTTTTTGAATGCAGACCGGCTGACATCAATGCAGACTGGCTGTCTCCAAGGAGATTCGTGTTGTCACAGGCGTTGGCTGTAATGCTGCTAAAGGGAGGCTTGTTAACTGCATCTTGATCACCCCCCATACCACATACTTGCACAATGGTTTGATCAAACACCCTGCATGAATACAATCACCCTGTGGCAACAGAAAACTAGGGGTGATGAGGTCAAGGATGCAATCCCAGGCAGAAAGAAGATGTAACGATGAAGAGGAGAGCAAGAGGAAGATGCACTCAAAGGAAAAGACCATGAGAGATCAAACCTGAATAGAGAGACTCTCAAAACAACGCTCTGCTTCTGAAGTTTGTTCAGGCTGCCAGCGGGAATGAGAGGAAAGGAAAACCATGGAAACGTTTATCCGTGATTGTGAGCGCTGATCTCGTGCACACATGCTGGGGAAACTGTTGAAACATTCTGAGAATTGTAATCTAAAGTGGGATTTGCCATTAACACAGGCCTCTACCATTGACTGCGCCTTGCAGGGAAACACCACAGATTTCTTTTTGTTTCTTCTTCCATCTTTGCTCCCGATGTATGATCTTTGTCTCATATTCAGAAGGCAAAGTATGTAAGCCTCCCTTAGAGATGATCAAGCGGATCTGCTTTGTTTTGCTTTCTGGGAAGTGGTCCAGCCTAAACTGTGAAAGTGCACTACCATAATTGTTTCTTTTTCTCCAAGCAAGAACAAATGGAATGATGAGAGAAGAGAATACGGTTTCTCGCATGGACGGCTGTGTAATTACGCCACAGTTAAACGCGCTGTATTTAAAGCTTCCTCATTTCTGACTTCTTCAGCAATTGGAACAACATGGGGTGCAGTTGAATAAAATGGACTTGATTGCCTGTGCAGCTGTGAAACCTTTCTTTAACTAATAGATCTATGGTAGCAGTTCACTTTAATTGTTCTACATATGATTTCTGACTTACACTGGTGCTCGAAAGTTTGTGAACCCTTTAGAATTTATATTTCTGCATAAATATGACCTAAAACATCAGATTTTCCCACAAGTCCTACAAGTAGATAGAGAACCCAATTATACAAATGAGACAAAAATATTATACTTGTTCGTTTATTTATTGAGGAAAATGATCCAATATTACATATCTGTGAGTGGCAAAAGTATGTGAACCTTTGCTTTCAGTATCTGGTGTGACCCCCCTTGTGCAGCAATAACTGCAACTAAACGTTTGCGGTAACTGTTGATCAGTCCTGCGCACCGGCTTGAAGGAATTTTAGCCCGTTCCTCCGTACAGAACAGCTTCAACTCTGGGATGTTGGTGGGTTTCCTCACATGAACTGCTCGCTTCAGGTCCTTCCACAACATTTTCATTGGATTAAGGTCAGGACTTTGACTTGGCCATTCCAAAAAAAACATTATTCTTCTTTAACCATTCTTTGGTAGAACGACTTGTGTGCTTAGGGTCGTTGTCTTGCTGCATGACCCACCTTCTCTTGAGATTCAGTTCATGGGCAGATGTTCTGACATTTTCCTTTAGAATTTGCTGGTATAATTCAGAATTCATTGTTCCATCAATGATGGCAAGCCGTCCTGGCCCAGATGCAGCAAAACAGGCCCAAACCATGATACTACCACCACCATGTTTCACAGATGGGATAAGGTTCTTATGCTGGAATGCAGGGTTTTCCTTTCTCCAAACATAACGCTTCTCATTTAAACTAGAAAGTTCTATTTTGGTCTCATCCGTCCACAAAACATTTTTCCAATAGCCTTCTGGCTTGTCCACGTGATCTTTAGCAAACTGCAGACAAGCAGCAATGTTCTTTTTGGAGAGCAGTGGCTTTCTTCTTGCAACCCTGCCATGCACACCATTGTTGTTCAGTGTTCTCCTGATCGTGGACTCATGAACATTAACATTAGCCAATGTAAGAAAGGCCTTCAGTTGCTTAGAAGTTACCCTGGGGTCCTTTGTGACCTCGCTGACTATCACACGCCTTGCTCTTGGAGTGATCTTTGTTGGTTGACCACTCCTGGGGAGGGTAACAATGGTCTTGAATTTCCTCCATTTGTACACAATCTGTCTGACTGTGGATTGGTGGAGTCCAAACTCTTTAGAGATGGTTTTGTAACCTTTTCCAGCCTGATGAGCATCAACAATGCTTTTTCTGAGGTCCTCAGAAATCGCCTTTGTTCGTGCCATGACACACTTCCACAAACATGCGTTGTGAAGATCAGACTTTGATAGATCCCTGTTCTTTAAATAAAACAGGGTGCCCACTCACACCTGATTGTCGTCCCATTGATTGAAAACACCTGACTCTAATTTCACCTTCAATTTAACTGCTAATCCTAGAGGTTCACATACTTTTGCCACTCACGGATATGTAATATTGGATCATTTTCTTCAATAAATAAATGACCACATTATATTTTTGTCTCATTTGTTTAACTGGGCTCCCTTTATCTACTTTTAGGACTTGTGTGAAAATCTGATGTTTTAAGTCATTTACACAGAAATATAGAAAATTCAAAGGGTTCACAAACTTTCAAGCACCACTGTATTCTGTCTCTCTGTCCTCCTCCAGTATTGCCAGCAGTAGCCGGGACAACCCAGTCCACATATGGGACGCTTTCTATGGTAATCTCCGCGCAACCTTTCGACCCTACAATCACCTAGATGAGCTGACGGCGGCCCATTCATTGTGCTTCTCTCCAGATGGCTCGCAGCTCTACTGCGGATTTGATAAGATAGTCAGGGTGTTTTACACAGAACGCCCTGGCCGAGATTGTGAGCAGAGGCCTACTGTCGGTGAGAGATCACACTATACCCTAAGTCTCTGTGTGTAATGTGCATGAGAAAGTGACCTGCTGTGCTGGAGATGGAATGAAATGATTCTGTTTGTAATTATTTTGCTCTGGAATCAAATTAGGATTCCAGTCGACAAAAGATGAACTCATAATTTCGCGGCAGGGTTTGAAGTGCTTGTTAAGGGCTTTAAGAGAAGCAAAAGGGGAATGAAAAGCAGTGTTAAAAAGCTTTTTTTAATTTAAATTACCTTTCTTTTCTCCAGCCTCTTCCTTTGTTCTTTTTCTTGGTTTTTTTTTTTGTGCCGTGTCACATTCTATGTCTGTCTGTCTGTGTCTCAGTGAAGAAACGGGGCCAGAGTGGTATCATCTCGTGCATGGCATTTAGTCCGTCTCAGCCAGTGTACGCTTGCGGTTCATATTCACGCACGGTGGGTCTATACTCATGTGAGGATGGCTCATTGTTGGCTCTGTTCCCCCAACGCCACCATGGTGGAGTCACACACTTGCTCTTCTCACCGGATGGCAACCACCTGTACACAGGCGCCCGCAAGGTGGGTGAGAGTCAGGTTAGATAATCTTGAACGATAGATGATAGTGTTCCTCTTTCATGTGTATGAAGAAAGAACCCCACCCTAATATCCACAAGCGTACACCACACACATGGAGTGCATTAAACTGGTAGTTAATGCTGATCATCATGTGCTTTTATTTATTTATTGCAGTTTATTAAGTACACACTCACCGGCCACTTTAATGGGAACTTGTTCTTGATTCTAAGATTCCTGTTTTTGGCTGCAGGAGTGAAACCCAGTGTGATCATCTGCTGTTGCATGCTGAGATGCTTTTCTGCTCATCACAGTTATAAACAGTTGCTATATCCTTCCTGGCAGCTCAAACCAATCTGGCCATTTTCCTCTGACCTCTCTTATCAGCAAGATGTTTCCACTATTGCGTGTTTTGGCTCGTAGACAGGCAACAGAAAAGATCGGAATACAGCTTGTGGGTTTATTAAATAAAAATAAAGCTTCTGGGAAAACCCCCCAAAAAACAATAACAGTAAAAGAAAATACCACACAAAAGACAGCATTACAAAAAAATACACTGGCCTGTGTTCAGAGTCCATCAGAGATCCTAAAGCGAAGAAAACAATGAATAAGTCCGAGTCTACAAAATATCCTGAAGCGAAGAGTTCAAAAAATGATCCCTGATGCGTTTTGTTGACAACAGATTTCGAGTCTGCGGATGTCAGAAAGATGTGGTTATCGGGATGACTTCTGAATTTTCGAAAACGCCAACACAGGGACCACACCCAAGATGACATCACAGCCACAGTGAAAGTCACACTTTGGGATCACAATTTTTCCCCATTATCATGTTTGAAGTGAAGATTAAGTGAAGCTCTTGATTTGTATCTGCATGATTTGATTCATTGTGCTGCTGTCAAGGGATCGGCTGATTTACTGTAGAGAACTGCATAAAACAGCAGGTGGATGGGTGTTCTTAATAAAGTGGCC
This sequence comes from Neoarius graeffei, assembly GCF_027579695.1. Classification (NCBI taxonomy): domain Eukaryota; kingdom Metazoa; phylum Chordata; class Actinopteri; order Siluriformes; family Ariidae; genus Neoarius; species Neoarius graeffei. Next base: position 74,868,668 of record NC_083569.1, on the reverse strand, counting down.
GGTGAGTGTATTTAGTGCCTGATGAACTAACACTTGAGACTATGGAGTAACGATATGTATTGAGAGATTATAAAATGACATTTCGGTATACACTGTACTATTTCAGGCGAGGATCGTTTCTGTTTGGACTGTGCTTAGATGAAACCCTGAAACTGAACCATGTGTGTTTGCAGGATCCAGAGATCTTGTGTTGGGATCTAAGAGATCCAGGTCAGGTTCTGTTCTCACTACGCAGAAATGTGAGCACTAACCAGCGCATTTACTTCGACTTAGATCCGTAAGTTACAGCACAGAGTGAGAAAACCTCTATAAATGTACTCGGGATATCCTGTTGGCGCCTGTTGTATTTCAAATGAGTATGTGTTTGGTGCAGGTCTGGCCGGTACCTTGTGAGTGGAGACACAGAGGGCAAGATGTCAGTATGGGACACACTCACAGCGCCTCCTGATGGCAATGAAGAGGTGCTGAGGCCTGTGCTCCAGTTTCAGGCTCACACAGACTGCACTAATGGCATCAGGTATCACTCAAGTCTCACTTCTCCAGCAGTACTGCTTCACCATGTCGAAGAATTCTGTACAAATCTAAAGGTGATGATACATGGGGCGACTTTTTGGGCAATGTTGCTGGCAACCAGGTGAGACTTGGGGCAACAGACAATTGGCAACAACCAATCAGATAAGAGCAAATCTATTCCCAGGGAAACAGACACCACAATGATGGACCCTGAAACATTTGCAGCTGTCACGTTTGTCTTGGCTCCAGTTTTTATTTTGCTTAAGTATCCCTTCTGGAGCAAAACTGAATAGATCTCATCTCATTATCTCTAGCCGCTTTATCCTGTTCTACAGGGTCGCAGGCAAGCTGGAGCCTATCCCAGCTGACTACGGGTGAAAGGTGGGGTACACCCTGGACAAGTCGCCAGGTCATCACAGGGCTGACACATAGACACAGACAACCATTCACACTCACGGTCAATTTAGAGTCACCAGTTAACCTAACCTGCATGTCTTTGGACTGTGGGGGAAACCGGAGCACCCGGAGGAAACCCACGCGGACACGGGGAGAACATGCAAACTCCGCACAGAAAGGCCCTCGCCGGCCACGGGGCTCGAACCCGGACCTTCTTGCTGTGAGGCGACAGCGCTAACCACTACACCACCATGCTGCCCAAACTGAATAGTTACTCTGGTCAAAAGATAATTTGCCATTATTTTAACATTTATAAGTCAAAATAATCACATTATTCTGCTAATAATAAACACTTTAAATCTCTTCAAAATGCTACTAGCCTCAATCACATATGCTATAACTAATAACTGACACATACATCACAAAAACATAATCGTTTAATTCTCATCTCTGCAAAAAAGAAAAAAGGACATGGACCAAGAGGTGGCTGCTGAGGACAAAAAGGGGCTGATGGAGCTCCTGAAAGGCTTTCTTTCTTAGATTCTGAAGTTTGTACTGTTTCACCCTCAGGTTCCACAAGTAGTCATGCTCTGTATGTGAATTAGATCAGACGATAAAGTTAGACAACCTCTATTACAACTCTCAAAAAAGAGCTGCCCATAACTTTTAACTTGACGCAAGAGAGCTAACGTTATCCCTACATAGCTAGCAATAGCGTTCAGCTAACTATGTTAGCAAAAACCTTGATGGCTTGATGGACCAAGTGAGGCAAGAGTCACCATGGAACATGATGTTTGCGGATGATATTGTGATATGTGGTGAAAGGAGGTTGAGCTGGGTTTGGAGAGATGGAGGTATGCATTGGAATGAAGGTGAGCAGTAGCAAAACAGAATACATGTGCATCAGTGAGAATGGAGATGAGAGTGTAGTGAAGATGCAAGGAGTAGACGTAAAGAAAGTTGGTGAATTCAAGTACCTGGGGTCAACTGTGCAGGAAAATGGGGGCTGCGATAGTGAGGTGAGAAAGCGAGTGCAGGCAGGGTGGAAGCATATCCAGCGGAGAAATCTGATGACTGGTCCACTCCATTCTCCATTTTCTCCATACTGAGTACTCTGCCATTACTGTTTGGCTCACACTCCAGGAGAACTGGTGCAACTGAACTTACTTTCCATTTCTTGTAGTTTTCTTTTCCTTGAATTGTTGGTACTGCACCCTCTTTCAGTACGGGCTTATAGCCAACGCTCCTCAACAGATCAGAGGTTTCGTACAAGTAATCAGTAAAATGAGCAGAGGAGAGACCACTTTGTAGGCGCCCAATCCGTGAATTTCTCGCAAAACACGTCCAAATCTTTGCAGTTTGAACATTCTTGGGCCATACATGCAACATAAATCCACCATTTGTTGTATTGCTGCACTTGCCAGCAACACATCTATGTGGCATGGCGATAAATTAGCTCAAAATGGAGGATCGAAGTTATAGTTAGCTCCGTTTGTTAATATAGCGGAAATGGCAACGAAACCAATAGACTTCCTGCTGTGATATCATGGATGTCAAGGTCATTCACTCAGACCGCTAACCCAAATTTTGAATTTCAGTATTCTTGAAAACATTTTTCAGTATTTTGGAATGACTTTCAGTAACATTAATTTATGCGCATTTCCATTATGAAGAGGTGTATATACCAATATGTTTAACATTTAAATTATTAAAAAGTACTGTTTTGTGTGAATTGAATAAACAAAACACGAGCAGCCATCTCGACTGAATTTCCACTCAACAAATTTCTAGAGCATACAATATATCACATTTTTATAAATACAATAATGTTCCCTGTTTGCAGACATTACGGTTGACTAACAATCATTGGTATTGAATGTAACTCCTCAAAAGTATTATATTATATTGCCTGGCAAAATGCTCTACCTGTTAAAGGATTCTAATAAAATTAAAAAAAAAATTTCTTATTTCATGCCAAAGAGAGTCTGACATTATCTTAATGTCCCAATATATAAATACTTCAGCATAATGCTTCAGAAGAGACATTGAATAAAATGACATTTATAATTGTATTTAAAACAGTGGAATGATCAATTTTTTGCCACAATCCCAACAGCACTAATCATAAAATTCTGTTTTTGATCATACTACATGTACATTTGCACTTGCAACACTGAAAAGACTTTGAATTAAAGAAGTACAGCCAGTGTTTGATATTTCAGTGAATAAAAATCAGACATGTAAAAAGAAACTGAATAAGTTTAACTCACATTTCATGGCACTAATCGGTAAGTTCAACTCCAAGCATAGGTCAACCACCACCGCTTCAGCACGTGTCACGTTCCGTGTCTTTTCATCCACAGATTTCGTAAAAAACTGCTGGATACCCCCAGATTTACTTTCCGCCTGACTCGCCATTTCAGCATACTCCATATGTTTTTTTTTTGTTTTTTTTTTGTAGTTGACATGCCGCATGCAGTCATCGCGACCACCATGTTAATGTCAGTTCTACACAGTTTGCAGCGCGCGTATCCATTGCCCTTTTGACTGGGTGTAATGCACGGCCATTCTACCGTATCGAAAATAGCGCGAACAAATGTGCGGAATCTGCGCATGTCACACACAGCATGTGTGGTTGTCGTAAAAATAAATAGCCTAGCCGTGAATCGCACATGGATTGAAAAAGTCGCTTGGACATTTAAAAACAACTCACTGGAATTTTTTAAGACTTTATAATAATTCCGTACAGAATAACACTGTTTGCCGTAACATCGTATTTGCATAACTTTTCTGTACAAAATGCGGCCAATCCGTACTAGTAGGCATCTCTGCTATATGAATCACTTTAATCATAAAAATTACTATATTAGATTTATGGTTTACGCTTAAAACTATTCCTGTGCCATTCTTGAGGTCTCAAGGCATTTATAAACAAAAAGTGAGGCCATGGTTCTGCGTATCTCCTTTAAGGTTTGGTTTTCTTTAAGAATTAAAGAGAAGTATTAAAAAGCTTCAATGGAATAACTGTAGGATGGCTATTTTATCGCAGATGATATGATTTCAACCTGACAGTAAGTGTGTGTGTTAATGATAAAAATATGATGCTGAGGGTAAATGCCTGAATTTAAATGCAAAAGGAAAAGGGCTTTTTTTTTTTTTTAAATCATCAAGTAAGCAGAGATAGCTCCTTGTCCTGATTGGTTGTGTCTCAGTAGTCCACGTCTTTTTATATTTATTTATTGTGTATGGAGACCTGGTTAAAAACCTGGAGTTTTTCCACTTTTCCTAGATATTTTATTCACATCTGCCAACAAATTACCAAGAGGCTTCACAGTCAGTTTGTGTGAGCTTTATGTAAAATATGCACTATTGAAGCCCTTAAGGTGTCTTGATGTGAATAAATCTTCCCTGTGCATCCTCTTCGGTTTGTGCTATTGTTATAATAGAAACGTGTTCTCTCTCTTTTTTTTTTAAATATTTTTCCCCCTAGTCTTCATCCTTTTATGCCATTAGTGGCATCCTGCAGCGGTCAGCGTCAGTTCCCATGGCCTGGAGACAGCGATGACTCAGACTCGGAGGAAGACAGGATGATGACATCCAGCGACATCAGAGAGGACAATGGGCTCGTGCTGTGGTGGGCAGGACCACTGGGTTCAACCAATGAACAGTAGCAAGAGGAAGGGAGCACAGCTTGAGAGCTTGTCATCCGTAACTGTTAGACTTTTTTTGTGAACTGGACCAAGATTTACAAACTGCTTGGTTGCAGTCACGACTGTGAAAAGAATGTACGTGTCATGTGTAATGTCTTTCAGAAACAATCTTGCAAGCAATGAGCTGAAGACTTTATTGATTGATTATAGAAGAGCTTGTAATGCGTTTTGAGGGAGGCCTTTCATAGATTTTGATGGTGGAGGAAGGGAATTTAAAAGCTCAATTAATTAAAAAATAAAAGCAAAAGCCTAAATCGGGCAGTGAACTTTTTACAATCCATTAGTGAATTAGTTCAGTTTAACGTGACTTTAGTGCTAATCTTGCAGCGAATGCTCCTCAGTCGCAATTTTACTTCTTTGGGGTGTTTTTTTTTTTTTTTTAACTTGCATTATTTGCTGAATGTTTATGGCAACTGTGGGAGGGGAAAAAAAGCTTTTCTCCTCTTGTGAGAAATTGAAAAGGACGTTTCCCTGAAAACGAAGTTTCTTAAATGGTCATGTTTGAGATAAGAATGGAAGCGAGCACTCAATCATTGCTTGGTGTTCGGTGAACTTTCTCCTCCACAGCTCTCCCAATCTAATTCTTCTGTTCTGGTGAGACGCTGCTACATTTATTACATCTTCTGTGTGTAGTGCTGCCGTGTCCATCTGTAAATCATTTTATAGTGATTGATAACATAAAATTCTCCAAAGCTTACATTTTCTTTTCTTTACAACCACAGTAAGTCTGGATATCCACACGGATTTGTACATGTTTTGAGTGACAACTGTGAATGTGTGTATGACTTTTTTTTTTTTTAGGACGTACAAGTATTGGATCTGAATCAAATCAAACATCCCAGATAACTATTTACAAGGGGCGATTTATAGATTGTAACTGACTTGATAAAATTCTGTTTCTTGACGTGCCTGGTTATTGAAAATGCAGTTTATTTTTAAAAATGCTTCAAGATAGACAGTAATCATGTCATTTCAAAGATGCTTTGAAAACTGATCATATTTTCAGGCATTTAATCTTCACATGTTTGAGGTTTGTTGATAAATGAAATAGGCTCTCCTCTCAGCTGGGACAAAGCTGCTCAGGAATACTAGAGATGCACCAATACCTATACAAGTACCAAAGCCATGTAATTATACTTGGTCTGGGGGGAAGAAAAGGGTATCAGTGCATTATTACTGTATACAGAAAGAAAGTTGTCTGAATTATTGGTTCCACTGAGAAGCAAGGCACTGTGGCGAATACTCATGGTGGTATACGTCTTGTTGGAACCAATAATTGTGTTCTTGTGTAAACTGATAATCGCATCATCAGTTTTTCTTTGGCCAATCAAATATAAGGTACGCCACCACACTTGCGTGTTAGGTGCCTTGCTTAAAGGCAATTGAGCCAATCCTGCTGGTCCAGGGAATCAAACCAGCAACCTTTTGGTCCCAAAGCTGCTTCTTTAACCATTTGGCCATGGCTTCCCCTACCAATGGTGTGAAACATTCCAAGTTTTTTAATGCAGATGTTTGTTCCTAGTCACAGATCCTGAACATGTTAGCTCTGCTTCTCTTAACTGCTTAGGCTCCTCTTTCTTCTTCTTTCGGCTGTTCCCATTAGGGGTCGCCACAGCGGATCGTCCGTATCCGCATATTTGATTTGGCATGGGTTTTGACACCAGATGCCCTTCCTGACACAACCCTCCCCAATCTATCCGAGCTTGGGACCGGCACTAAGTTTGCACTGGCTTGTGTAATCCCAGTGGCTGGGCATAACTGCTTAGGTTAAAGGGTTTTATTTACCTGTATACAACAATGCTGGTGTGTGGGGGTGTTTATTTTTAATTATTTATTTATTTATTTTTAAAAAACTGCTAGCAATCATGAAGCGCAGACTTGTTTCAACTCTACGGTGTAGGAATGCAACTTGTACATGGCTTATTTCCCTCCACATTTTTAGTAGGAATACATGTAAAACTGGGTGAGGGATCTAATTTATGGACACACAGGTGCTGTAGCCAGCTATATAGTATTTGTGGCAATCGAGCACTTGCTAGGTGCTAACAGGGAAACCAGTGCCACAGCCAATAACTCCGGACTTTCAACAGGTCTGTATGGATGCAGTTCCTGATTCTGTCCACAAGAGGCGCTGTTCATGTAACACTCAAAAGACAACCATCAACTAAATTTCATAGTGCTGTCTCTGTTTGCAGAGCTGTTGTTTTGTCAGTTTATGAGGTCCTCTATTGTGCTTCCTTTCTACATTTTGTGTGTGTGTTGTGGGTTTTTGCTTTCTTGTGCTTTTTAATGTGCGTAAAGAATAGAAGATTAATCAGCAATAACATTTGAAGCAAAGCATACTAAATAACATGCACCGTGGGAGATAAGTCACGCAACTTTCTTACATCCACGCTTCACCAGCCACAAACACAAAGGCATCTGCTCTTGTATCCGGTGGATCCAATACTAAGTGGCAGCAGGCTTCTCTTGTGCTGTCTGTGTTGCTTAGTGACCGATTTCAGAAGGAGGGAACAGAAGTGAGGAGAAAGTCAAGTGTGTTTTATTGGGTTTAATTCTGGTGCCCCAGAAGAGTAAGGGGTACTGGAGAGCAGACTTTAAAACACAAGGCCCTAGGAGAGCAAGACCATGACACGCAGAAAACACGTTTTAGAAAAGTCCTGAATACATTACATTACAGGCTTTTAGCAGATGTTCTTATCCAGAGTGACATACAACATACCCAGAGCAGTTCAGGGTTAGGTGCCTTGCTCAAGGGCACTTCAGCCATTCCTGCTGGTCCAGGGAATCAAACCAGGAACCTTTTGGTCCAAAAGGTGCCTCTTTAACCATTAGGCCATGGCTTCCTATCATCTGGGAACTGTAAAAACTTAAGTCAAAGCCCTAACCACATTGTTGCACTTGTGATTTTGTTTGAAGTTAATTATTTCAGTTTAATATAATCAGTGTTTTAAAAATAGTATTCTCATTAAGAATATTGCAGCTTGTGGAAAGAACTTTATGCGCTAAACTGATCTCGATGCTAGTGTTGTGTAATGCCATCGTGCTCAATGTGGGATCTGGGGACCTCCAGCAGTCCATGATGTAGATCCAGGGCCTCTCTGACTGTATTACTTTTTTTTTTATATCACATGGCAGTGGTGGAGCTGTTTACTCGTATCAAGGTTGTTGTCTTATTATTTACGAATCCTGTTTCCAGAAAAGTTGGGATATTTTCCAAAATGCAATAAAAACAAAAATCTGTGAATTCACATGAACCTTTATTTAACTGATTAAAAGTACTTTTTTTTTTTTGCCTGGAAATGAGGTTAGTAGGTATTTTAGTTGTAAAACTAATGGACTAATCACTTGAAATGAAATGTGTTCATCTAAAACTCAACAGCTATAAAAAAAAAAGGATGAATAATACTTCAAAATTTAGTTTTAAAGTTAAACCCTAAATTTAATATACTGTAGCTAGAAAGTGCTGTTAATATAAATCTTTCAAGATCTATAAGTGAAAAGTTCAGGGGGAAAAAAAAAAAGCTATAATGGCTTGAATAGATGTATATAGTGCTACAAATTTGCTCTGTTGTTCTTAACATTAATTCTGTGCTGTGAATATAAGGGGTCACTGGAAATACTTTTATTCTGGAAGGAGTCCATGGCTGCAAAAAGTTCAAGAACCTCTGGTGTAATAGACTCTGTACTCCTCAGTAGCACTTCTGTCTTGCAACACTTTGGGTTTTGACATGTGGGTCGTTTATGGTGAGGCCTGAACTATGACTCATAAAAACCTTTCTTAAAAGTACGGTTTTTCCACTTTAAGTCAGTTTGTGATATCACTATTGAGCCCACGTATCACGTGTTGTACACTTTTATCTCAGACACATTATTGTGTTTGTCACCTGTATTTTTTCCCTTCTTTGTCCCTCAGTCTGTTGCTCTGTCCCTACGTGTTTCTCCCACACACTTAAGAAATTTTTGCTGTGTCTCAGCACTTCCACAATAGCATGTTTCCCACTGGAAGGCAGAACAGAAGATTCTCTTCCTTGTTACAACCTGAACACAGCCATACGATGACAGTCCCCTAATTGCTAGGCTCCCTCTCCAAAGCTAGACAAATGACTGTGGCATTTTCAAGTGCTGCATACGCCCCCTTATCTCTCTGATGGCCTGGAGTTTGGCTGACTTTCTCCAAGCACCCACTCTTTTTGACTTGCCCTTTCTTCAGCCTGGGCATAATTGTTGCTCTTGTAATGTAAAAAGGTAAAAATTGATTCCTTCAGCACCAGGAGAGGAGACATCTGGTCTATACCTCCACCACCATCATGGATGGTCCTGTACACTTCAGTCTTAAACTCACCCAGCATTCCGCTGTCTTTAATTACTCCTGAATGAAACCAGTCCAGTTTGGAGTTAGAGAGTAGAAGGTGAGTGCCATAAAACTCCTAGGTAGTGTTCAACGTAATTCCTACTAATTTAAGAAAATACAATAGCACTTCCCATTCCAGTTCTTAATGACCACCACATTTTTGTTCCTGTGTTAAATATACTGGAGCCATTTAATCAATCACTGCTGCAAAAGAGCAACAACTGTGAGCTACATTGAAGACCTCTGTTTCTAGGATACAAAATATTTCTGAAGATAACTATATGAGTGTTACATTTCCAAGAAATCATGAGGTCACGCAACAGTTGATACATTCTCCTTACATCCTATTGGCTGTCAATAAAATATTTGTGGTGCCCTATGCTTTGCAAATACTGCAAGCTGGCCTAGTGGTTAGCGTGTCCACCTCTTTATCGGGATATCAGGAGTTCTACTTGTGGTCAGGTCATACCAAAGACCATCTTAAAAATGGTACCTACTGCCATTTGGCAAGGCACGCTGCAATACAGATGTGAGTGAGGAGTCAAACTCTTGTGGTTACCAGAAGACTAGCCCCCCCCCGTAACCCTAGCTGTATAATAGATGAGAGGCCGAGGGTTTAGAAGTGGAGATTGACGCCGCCCAATGTGCCTTAAGGGCCTGGTTAGTACTGGGACGAGAAAGACTTTGACTTGACTTGATGCTTAACAAATGGGAGAAAAAAAAAAAGTGGACCACCAACAACCAAACCATCAGGACCATCTCTATGTGCTTGTCAGGCTTTCGCTTCTGCATGAGCATTTCGGCATTTTAGGATTGTTACCTTCAAAGACCTGCTACTGTAATCATAAAGACTCTCCTGTGCTTATTCACAGTATGCTTATATTGAGCATCAACACACTTGGTACTGTTTTCTTTACTCTGTACACTGTGACGATTTATAATCTCCCTATCCATGGTCACCCAGAAGAGGATGGGTTCCCTTTCAAGTCTGGTTTCTCTCAGGATTTTTTCTTCCTCAATTTGTTTGGTGTACCCCTTGTTCACACCCAGATCCAGGTTCTGGATCCACTGCACCTGTGGTTAAAATGGTTACAAGGATTGAATTGAAGTGACATTTGTTTCAAAACAACTCCCATCATCCAACTTTTCAGCAACTTCACAGATGGCACATATAATTGCCTTTTGTATTTTAATGGTTAACATAAAATGACTAATCAGCTGGTCCCAGACTTTAGTTAATGAGTGTGAGTGGTTTTTGAAGCAGTGAACTTTGCCCGTATTGTACAAATATTTCCAAGATGTTCAAGAGAATTCTGGTCCAATTTGGTCTGCCTTCACTAATTATGAACAGTGTAACATGGTCCCAAGCTTGCTTCTCCATCGCCTTCTAGCAGGAGATAGACCGAAGGCGGTGGCGGCAGTTAGGGAGCTGCCATTGTGTGTTTGGAGCTGTAGGGAGACCTTGCGTAATGGTCTGTAATTGCTTGTGTAATTGCTCTCTGGGGATAGTGTACAGCAGCCAAGGCCTGAGACTGATCTCATCTTCAAAACCCGAATACATTCAACCCTGCCAGCCCTGATCATCCATCGTTCTCTTTCCTTCTCTCTCTATCCCTCCCTCACTCCATCTCTCTGTGTTTTCTCCATCTCCCTGTCTCTCTCTGTCCATGTTTCTTTCTCCCTTCTGTCTCCCTCAATCTTTCCTACTAATTCATCATTTAGGTCCACCTCTTTTTCAGTCTCTCCGCTCCTCTCGCCATTTGTCTGCCTCTTGTTCTCATTTGACTCTCTCTCTCTCTCTCTCTCTCTGTGTGTGTGCAGAGGCTTAGTGTTCAGTTGCAGGCGGCCCTGCAGTTCGAGCTGTAGACCCAGCTCAGGCCTGATGTACGGGATGGAGGGAGGAAATAGGCAGGTAGTGCAAGAGTCCTGTAGGAGAATAAAGGACTGTATGGCCTGTATGTACTGTAGCTTGACATTTTAAGCATATGGGTGAATGCGAGAACCATTTTACATGATGATGATTGCTATTGTCTTTCAACTGAAAATACTTGTATCCTTAGTCAATCACATTTCCATGCCTTGCTACCAATACAGTTAAAGGTCTAATTGCATCGTTTTTTCATTAATTGTGCGGTGGTCTCTAGTATGAATGAATGCCCTGTGAGCCGGTTTTGGTGAAAAAAAAAATGCTGTGGTTCTCCTGTTTCAGGCTGTTCTAGTTTGGTGGAGGAGTGGGTGGCGGGAGAACGACAGGATTTCAGCTCTTACTCATTAATATTCATGACATGTAAACGTGTTACCTCTGATTGGCTAACAGCACTGTGACGCTACCTCCAGTGGGTCAGAACAAGCGGATGTGGGTGTCTTTTGTAAAAACTGTTTTGATTGGCTATTATGGTCTCGACATCGATGTTTTGACCAATAACAATGTAGATAACATGAATTTTACATCACATTCAACGAGATTTAAACGAGACTAAAGATGGCGACTTACAAATAATGTGTAAACATCGTTGGAGTTAATAAAGTTTGAACAGCATGAAGGAACATACCCCAACCCCCCGAAATTAATTAAAAAAAAATTCTCAAAGGATTTGGCATAATATAAAAAGGTCGTTTTTTACTCAGAAAAAGCGGAAATCTGCCGAAAAGCGGAAAACTCTCATCCCTGCCTAGCTTGTGACCATGTCATGCATGCTAACGTGGAGAATATGAACATGCTATTTTGTAACAAAAACCTTCGAACAAAAAGTTCATGTTTTACTTACAGCTTGTGAGCTGGTGGCCGATCGTCTTGACGGCACAGATCCAGGTATTAAAAACAACCTCGAAGCAAAACCACTACTGAAGGCACCGAAGTTTGAAAAGTCACTGTGGTTGAAATGATCAGAACACAGTACTAACGCTGCATTATACCTCGCTGGTGGTATTCCAAAGATAAATTCCAACCATTTCTTCTTCAGCTCTTCTATCTTGGGCAAGAAATGCAACATTGATGTGTTACTGCCACAAATAACACAGGCACAAACTTGTTCAGACATGTTTTCAACTTGCTGTTAGGTCCTCTTCGTTAGCTACTGACGAGATGGGCTCTGCTATCTCTCCTCGCGCTTAAATCCGAACTTTCTTCCCGTGGGCGGTCGCAAGCCGAGGTGGGCGAGGCCATGAATACTAATTTTTGAAGTGATGCAAGTTTGTAGGGCTTTTTCAGATTCGCTCGTTTTTCCGACTATTTTCTTTCATGAGCTAATACAGGGAATGGGAGTAGAATTACATTTTCGCATGCATATGCAACTCTGAGTGAACTATGGTATTTCAAAAAGAGCCAGTATTAAATGTTTTTGGTGGAAGGGCACCTTTAACAATTATTCCACAAAATCGAGTCATACATGACCTGATAGCCAGCGAGGAACGTAGCAGCAAGTTGGTGATAAGCCATGTACGACAAGATTGAATGGAATAACTGTTTTATTCTATCCACATTCACTGGATTTTGAGAAACGGAGCATTTTTATTTTTTGCAAATTCGATGAATAAAAACTTTTTAAACAAAACGTCCGACAAAATCATTTCCGCTTAGGCGGACTTCTTAAAAACCTGCACAAATTGACTTTAGTGTTTTTGTAGAAAGTGCTGTCATGCTGAGGTCTAGAATAGCTTTAGATGTTTATTTAATTCTTCCTTGGACATCTCAGTTCTGTAATTTTCAAACAACTTTGAGCTTTTGAACCAGTCTAAAAATTCAACAAAGTTTAATTGAAGATGAAGAATGTAAACAAACTGGCAAAATGACAGTAGCAATTTGTGAAAGATGTGATACTAATAATTCTTGAAAAAATAAAAGATACATTCTTACCATCAAATACTTTCATTCCATATTTTGTTGTGCTTTTTTTTTGTAATTTTGGGGGTTTTGTTTTCAAGTAGAGTTTTTATTTCGTCCTTAGTTGGTTCAGCAAAATGCTCCGCCATTTTGTTTTTCTCTACTCACGGTATATGAGCTGATAGCCTAGTTGCAGAGTAGCCAATCTGAGCATGCGATTGCTCATATCCAGTGAATGTGGATAATGCTAATAAATATTTGTGTGTTCAAACTTAAATTATTAGCTATATTTAAAATAGACAGGTAGAGTTATGCAACAGATAGGGTTGTTGCCTCACAGCTCCGAGGGCCCCAGTATAATTCTGATCTCGGGTTATTGCCTGTTTGTTTGGAGTTTTGCATGTTCTCCATATGTCTGCATGGGTTTCCTCCAGTTTTCTCCCAAAATCCTGCCAGTAGATGGACTGGCTACATTAAATTGCTCTTCGGTGTGAAAGGACACCATGCACACATGCTGTACGGTCCACTAATAGACTAGTGAGCCATACAGGGTGTATTCATGCCTCGGCTTGAGCAGGTTAAAGTGCTTACTGAAGATTTTCTTCTAATTTCAGTCAGACACTTTTTAACCTTTACTCAAATGTATAACCTTGACTTCACTTCCACTTTTAATTGCGTACAGCTGTGACGACATACTCATAAATTTCTGTACTTTTCCCCGACTCTGATTTGCATAAAATGATAAATGTGTACGCTACAGTTCCAGGTCACAGATCTTCTGCAATAGTAAAATACTGCACATAAGAATAATGTCAAATGGCTCAAATGATTTGATGAAGCATATCACTGGGAAAAAGACATTTTCATACAAGTTGACTTGATCTGACGTTTTTGTAGACTATCATTCATGTGATATCATGTTATGTTGAAAATATGTTTCCAGTGCAACATATTATTCATTTGAACATTACTTGTTGAACACTTTGGCCTTTGAATACAGTGATCGTAATGCATTCCAGTGGACTGTGTTCTTTCTTGGTCACTGAGACTATATATATAGGGTATGTGAGAAATAAGTACTGTATCTAGGTCAATTTTACTTTGTCTTGTCAGTCATCTGATCCCTCGGTGTGTGATTCCCTGGCTCGCTCTCATACGCACAGGAACGTGTGAGGGAGTGTGTATTGACAGCCTTTCAGAGTGTAAGGGAGGACTGCACGAGTGAGGCTCGGAGGGAGAGACAAACTCTAGAACACAAACATACGGAGGAGATAGCTCAACTTCAGGACAGGCAAGAGTGTGAACATGCATACACGCATCCTTCTCTGCCCCATATAATACCTTACTGAAGCACTATTTCTTCATTAGTATGTTTCACTTGGCTCTCTCGGTCTCTGTTGCTCTCGTTCTCTCTGTTCCTCTCGTGCGCTCTCGTTTTCACTCTCTCATCAGTTTTCCTCATCATTTTTCAAACATTGTTCTCTATTATTACTTTTTCCATGACTATTTCTGTTACTTGTGTCCTCATCCAACTTTCTGTAGTGTGATAACTCAGCTGGTTTAAATGTGTATGTGCGTATCTGCATGTGTGTGTTTTGGGCTGCAGCAGCTGCAGGACAGTCTGGATGGAGTCTGTAGGGAGTGGATGCGGTATGAGGCAGAGCTTAAGGTCAGAACTCATAACGAGGTCATCATGAATAAAAGAACAGCTCCGAAATGGGCCCAGGTCCAATGCAGCATCTGCACTTCACTAAGCTGACCAGCACAACCACAGACTCCCCCCTCTCTTTCTCACTTTGTGCCAGCACATCTCCTGACTTTTATTTCCTGTTAAACTTGCTGATGTCATTGCCTTGGCTTCAGCCCTTCAACTCGCTCCTCTGGTCTCTCTCTCATCCAAGGTGCTGCAGCCTCCTCGTCATCACTGATATTTCCAGCTTGTGGTTGTTATCGTTTTCCGCCTGTCCGACTGTCTGCATCTGCTATAATGCTCACACTAGGCTGCTGCACATTCATTATTTCTCTCTCTTTGACATATTTTCACATCTCTCTTCTCCTTCTTGTTTTCTTTCTCCCCTTCTCTCTCAGAATGTCTTGGCGAGCTATACCCAACTCGCTCCTCTGTCCACTCTGGAAAGGAAGCACTGGCTGTAGTTCTGACATACACACAGAACATCCAGTGCACTCGATGCAGATTAGTATTCAAGTGCAAATGATGTATTCCACATGGACACCACACCTAACCCTGATGTCCCATTATCACAAACATAGCATTCTGAGAGTAATTTCATCCTTGTTCTGTTAAAATATTGCTCCGACCTCAATCTTCTGATGGTTTTACCTTAACCCACAGGTCGCTGTCCTACACACATTTGCAGAGAGCAGGGAAAACGCTAATCAGCTAATTGACGGCTCTTCCTGACCTGAAGTGGGTATATTAGAGCAGGGGAAAACACCATAAACGTGGAGGACATACAGTAGATGTGCTTCTCCACGTGGGTTTGCAACTTTGTCCTTTGAAGGAAAGGAGGGTGTTGTATATCTATGTCCACAGGGTGGCACTGCAGGCAAAGCTTTCCAGCTTCAGTGCTTCACTCCTCTATCTAGTACGTCTTCGTTATTGTGTTACCTGTTACACCTATTTCCAGCCAACTAACACGTCGGTGTGACACACTGGGGAAAGTGTGGACTCAATAAACGGGTGTGCATTGGATTTTATTTCTATAATGACATAGAATACGAAGTAAGTATCGTGAGGTACTCGATAGATGTGTTAAAGCCGCAGGTTATATGATGGCTGGCAGCAAAGTCATTAATGTAAGTACTATTACCGGGTGGCACGGTGGTGTCAGTGGTTAGCACTGTAGCGTCATAGCAAGACGGTTCTGGGTTTGAGCCTTTCTGTGTGTTTGCATGTTCTCCCTGTGTCTGCATGGGTTTCTTCTGCGTGCTCTGGTTTCCCCCACAGTTCAAAGGTTAGGTAAATATGGGACGGCCTTGGGCTGAGGTGCCCTTGAGTGAGGCACCTAACTGACCTGCCTGGTCCATCCTGGTGCCCTGTGTCTGGTTGGAGTCTCATCACATCGCTCCTGTACAGGACGGCCCCATATGGACAGCTGAAAGTCGCACTTGGAAGACGCTCTGGATGCTTACAGTAATGCTTCTGTGGCTGAGGACTACAGTTGGCTTGCTAACTTTGGGACTGCGGTGGTCATGAACAGTTTTGCACTCAAGTTTCCATTAATGAAGAGTTATAACATCAACGAAACTGACTTCATGTTAAAACTGTTAATGTTGTTGTCCAGGTGAGGATGGGTTCCTTTTTGGGTCTGGTTTCTCTCGAGGTGTCTTCTGGGGGAGTTTTTCCTTGCCACCGTTGCCACGGGCTTGCTCATTGGGGATAGATTAGGGATAAAATTGTCTCATGTCTTGGGTCATTCAGATTCTGTAAAGCTGCTTTGGGACAATGTCTGTTGTTAAAAATCGCTATACAAACAAACTTGACTTGACTCAACTGCTCTCCGGGCGCTGTTAGCATGGCTGCCCACTGCTCAGGGTATGTGTGTGTGCTCATTGCTCAGGTGTGTGTTCACTGCTTCGGATAGGTTAAATACAGAAAGGAATTTCACAAGCGTGTGATGAATAAAATTGTTGTTCTTAACAAGTAGGCTATGACATGCGCTATTTCCTGTGGGTCCGCCAGGGGGCGCACTAACGCTATAATTCTGACGCGTTATTTCGTCCTGTAATACAGTATATGGTTTTGGACGTGTCCGTGTGGATTCTCAGGATGGAGGAGAATAAGAGTAATGAAAGAAAATAATAATAGGGGTTGTAAGAATTGAGCAGGCTGGATAACGCCGCCTCATGTTCCGTTTAATAATCCCCACAAGTGCGTTAGTGCGGCCGGAAGATCGGGCTTTCCCCCGGTTTTCCCCTCCCTCTCCTTTTCTCCAACAAGTCAGTCTGTCAGCGAACGAGGACAAATCTCACCACAAGGCTTTTCAGCAGCAAGTGAAGGAGACAGGAGCACGAAGCGCTCTCCTAAAGCCATAACCCACCGGGATTCAGCCATCCAGCAGCACCAGCACCACTTCGCCGCGCACCCGTTTTCTGCGTGTTGCGCCTTTATTAAAGGGCATCGATCATTGCGCACGGTTTTAATATTTTATTTCTAATTTCTTTAATTATTTTTTTTAATTATTATTATTTTTACTTTTGATTCACATGTCCACATCTGAGGAAATCCAGTGCGCAAGAAGGAGCCGGAGAGAGTGAAAGGAAAGAGGAGAAGAGAGAAATAAGGAGGCGGAGGAGAAGAAAGGCTCCATCCCAGCGCGCTTCTTCGTTCTGAGAATGTAACTTTGCGAGGCTGAGAAGCGAAGCGCGTTTTGTTTTGCGCACACATCCGTCGGCTTTGATCTGATATTCATTGTTTCTTTCTTGTTGCTGCTGCATCCTTCATCTCTTCTTGGAAGAAAAGCGCGCCTGGGAAAGAACGCACAATCTTTTTTTTTTTTTTTCCTCCAGTGAAACTGAACGCAATTTTCAGTTTAGATTAGACGGATTAAAACTGGACTTTGGGTCACGATCCATGCTGCTGCTGCTGCTAGTGGAGTTTTCTTTCCACGACTGACCACACACTTTTGAGGAAAGACCATCAAGCCGACTCGACCTAGACTAGTGCTGTGGGTAAAGTGCGCACAATATTTAGCCGAGTGGGATTTTAATCTGCTTCATCTCAAAGCGGATAATCCAGACTCGTATATTAATAAACCTTGTGTGTGTGAGTGTGTGTATGTGTGCGAGTGAGTGGTTTTGCGTTCTTCTCCATGCGGACACATTGCGCCTTAACGCACTGACGGATTCCCCTGTAGCCTCGCTGAGCTTCAGGCTTTGTTCCTAAACGCTTCCTCTTTACTGTGTTCTGTGGGAGAATCTGCTTTTCTCCATGATGAGGGATCTCAGAGTGGGCTGTGGGCTTGAAATGGCGAGTCCGAGTTGTGCGCAAACGCTGGGATTTCTCCTCATCTTACTGGTGGATTTACTCGGAATCACAGCCACGAACATGGATCCAATCTACTGGAACTCCATGAACAAAAGGTAAGACCTGAGAAGTCAAGACTCAAGGCAAGATCAGACTGTTTAGTAGCTCGAGATCCTGTGAATCGCCTGGAGCCTGAGCTGCGCCTCCGCCACTCACCCTGCGTGCGTGTGTGTGTGTGCGTGTGTGTGTTAGAGAGACAGGAGCTTCTCTTAGTGCTGAAGCAGAAAGAGCTCTGCTGAGCATCAGTGCAGACTCATAAACGCCACATCTCATCCACTGTGGACGGCTGGGACGCTTTACGACACGTTTATGGATGCGTTGCTTTTACAGCAGCTCGCATTTACATCCTGTCTCTTTGTATTAAAGTGCATGGAGCTTCCACAGCGCACACTCAACCCGGGGTTAGTCCTCACTCATATCATCCTGATAAGCTGTTTCAAACATCATAAACAGCAATTAATATCTTTCTAGTGCAGGAAAAAAAAAAAGAACCAGGCCTCACCATCATACATAAATAAAATGTATTCATTAATTTATTAGTTGGTTGGTTTCCAAATCTGTTCAGCCTCTAGGCCTTGAGTGCACTCCTCCTAAGCTTGCTTTATATTATGCATGTTATAGGTCTCAAATTATGCATGTATAAAATTGCGTTTTGTCCTACTAACCTACCAATTTGCCGAAGGTCTAATCCAACAAGGTTCTGGTAGAGTTTGCATGTGTCTGCATGGGTTTCCTCCCACAGTCCAAAGATATGCAGGTTGGGGTAATTGGTGGCTCTAAACTGACCGTGAGTGTGAATGGTTGTTTGTGTGTGTGTGTGTGTGTGTGTGTGTGAGCCCTGCGATGAGCTGGCGACTTGTCCAGGGTGTACCCTGCCTCTCGCCCATGGTCAGCTGGGATAGGCGCCAGCTTGCCCCCCGCGACCCCACACAGGATAAGCGGTTGCAGATAAAACAAACTAATCCAACAAATGGCATCATTTCATTATGTGGACTGCTTTAGGTTATCTGAGACTTTGACCAGGTTGTACGGCCCATTCTGAATCAACACAAGCAAACGCACACGTTGAAACCTGCACACTGTGTGTAGCAATAGATAGATGGATATGCAGGTTAAGTGTCTAAATAATAAACGGCACAGTTGTACGGTATGGTAATGAGTATACAGGGCACAGTTCCTGGCCTGACTGGAGTTTTATGAGGGCCAGACCATAATGGGTGGCAACCCCCGACACACACCCTTTTGTCATTATCTGCTTGTTTAAGTGGATACCTGTCGTCGTGGGACTACTCCTAAATCGGCATGTGGGCTATGAGGGGGGCTGTTAGTTATGCCATGGCGCTCCTGAGAGAGACCGGTCACTGTTTTATTAATGTGGCCGTCGTAGGGAGAAAGGGAATGTGTGTGTGTGTTGTATGACTCAGTGTGTGCAGTGATTAACGCAGTTTAGCAGCGGCGCTAGTTTTCACACTCCGACGTGCTTCACTTGTTTGATTTCACACGGCCATTTCCCAAATCATTTCTCTTCTCTCTTTCCTTTATCATCTCTTTCTCAGTCTGCAGCTCGTGCTACACTCCAACATCAGGAAAACACACATGTGCACACTTGTTGGGTGTGAATCAGGGAACACTGCACAGGCCAGAACACGCCACTTAGATTAAAAGTAACCACATGCAGGTCATTCTGGCCTGTAATTAATATGACCTTAATGTGGCTAAAAGCAACCATATGGAGGTCATTCTGGGCTCTGCGGCGTGTTTAATTATGAACTTGACACCCATTTTACCTTATTTTCAACAACTAGCTACAGCATCCTCATCTGACTATTAGGCTTATCCTTATCATAATTTGTTCCTCTCCTTTCCTTGACCTCTCCTCGTGGTTTTTTTTTTTTTCCCCTTGTGATGGTCCATGCACTCTATTAAACCCCTATGTAGCATGTAGTGGTTAATGATCACACTCAGCCAGTAGGGAGACAGGGATGAGCAGACCATAGAGGAGAGGAGCAGCAGGAGGCATCCTTCCATGTGCAGAAATCGATATCATTTAAGCCACGGATGTCAGTATGAGTTAGGCTTAAGAAAACGCAAGTGCAGCACGGTGATCACCTTGAGGACGACTGCCGAGGGCGAAAAAAAATCTATATGGGCCGAAAGTGTCAATTGTAGACACCGAAATTGAATAAACCGTCACAACTGATATTGGACGATGTGGCTTTGGGCTGCGTTGTGAAGGTGTCTGACAATCTAAGCAGACTGATCCTGTAGGTCTTGTGTTCGCTCTAATGGGAGATCAGTGACTCGAGTATTAAAGTGCCTGGACATTGGCTCGACCTGCTGACCTCCATCACCTTAAGGAATAACCAACTGCAGTCATGGACGGGTTTTGGGCCTCTGACTCGTTTTTTTTTTTTTTTGGACAGTGTATCTGAGGAAGAACTGTAACCATTCTCATCTCACCATTTTATCCATATTTATTTTGGAGGTGGACTGTGAGATTGACTTATGAATAATAAATTATAGGGTTTATCCTGAATAAAGGTGCACTCTGGGGGGGGGGGGGGAGGTTCTTCAGCAGTTCCTTAAGGATTTTAGCTCTGTAAAAGGCTTCAACCTGGAATTTTCTGATCAGGAAACACTCACTTGTAATGTTCTACATATGATAAGTTGAGAACTTTTAAAGAAAATATCTTGCAAATAAATAAATTCAGCTGAAAAGCAGTTTTTATGTCTGTCCTTTATATATATATATATATATATATATATATATATATATATATATATATATATATATATATATAAAAGCTACATGGTGAATTTGTTCTTAATAATATAATCACTGAAATGATAAAAATAGACGAGACTATTTTTTGTCAGGGAGGCCGCCATAACTCCATCGTGCGTGATGTAATTTTCCTTGAGCACAGCGGAGGTGTACAAGTGCATCCTATATGAGATTATAGTATAATATTATGGTCTAGCGTGACTTCTCGGTCAATTTGTTTGCATTTCTACACAAAAATTATGGCAATGCAGGATTAGAAAAGGAATCAGAATAAAGTCGTGGCTAGTTTATTGTCCATTTTATTAAAAAAAATATTTACCCGCTTATCTTCCATCTGTTTGATGTGTGACATGGCGGTGTGCTGTCAGTGTTTTGTGGTGAAACAAAGTCGGGATCACGCCTGGCTTCTCGTGTCTCGCTTTTTCCCAATGATTTTTTTTTCATACAAGTCCTCCACAAAACAATCTTCTGTAAAATGCTCCCTGCACAATTTGCTGCTTTTTCCAGGAGTAAAGTTTTCTCGCTTTACTTGATGAAGCCACTCGGCCAAACGTCTTGGATCCAGGATGGAATGAAGAAGACGTGTGGAATCCTACGTGACGCAGTGCCACACTCACTTTCATCTCCTAATACTGTACATCCCTGTATCTGGCTAATCCAGTGTGGCCGCGCCTGGGGAAATGGCCCAACGGACTGATGTTACAACTTGGTTTTTAAGCTAAAGTCTGCTGATTTTTTTTTCTCCCTCTAGAACATCCTGTCATCATGTATAATGATGACATTTCATAACCCTGTAATTTCAAAATATCCTGGTTAATCGCATTAAGGGTTTATCCAGAGGGATATCTGAACAACAATCAATGGTGCATCAGGAAGAACCTGATCGGTTTTCGTTAGTACAAAATCAGATCAATTGTGATTTGTAGTCTCATTTCACAGCTCAAACCAAATGCAAGATCTTCGAGGTCCTGTGACAATATTTCAACACAACAGCATTTAAGTGCCGTTCAGCTTTAAGTGCCGTTCATGGGTTCTGTTTTTCCTACAGTTCTTAAAATGCATGTATGGTGGTCATATGTAACGGGTCGAAACCGGTTTCACACCTACTATTTTGGATACAAACCCATTAGAAGACCATACTCTTGTTTTTTTTTTTTTTTTTTTTAAATTCGCTGTCTGAGGTTTGGGGGAAGCCATGGTCTAATAGTTAGAGAAACAGCTTTGTGACCAAAAGGTTGCTGGGTCAATTCTCTGAACCAGCAGGACTGGCTGAAGTGCCCTTGAGCAAGGCGCCTAATTCTCAACTGCTCCAGCAAGAGTGGTAGTATACCTTGTGTCTGATTAGCCAAAGAAAAACTGATGATGTGATTTATCGGTTCGGGCAGGGAACCCAGAGATTAAAAAAAAAAAAGTTATATAATTAAATAAAGGGTGTGTCTTGAGGCTCAGATAAGCTGGTGTGTATTTTGTAAAACGCTTTCAGGAGTTGCACGAGTGTCACCATCCGGATACTGCTGGTGGTGACTTGTATTACAACTATTTTCCCTCAAACACATTAATATTTAATCCCCTCCAGATTCTCAACAATTATTTCATAGGGAGCTAATTAGCTCTGGATAAAAGGCTGGGGATTGAGGCTAAATGTATCAACAAGAGGTTAAATAGAGAGGATAAGAGACAGCGAGACAGGAGGTTTGAAGAATGATTGGAAGGAAGGAGAAATGAAGCCACAATGTCAGTGGGTCAGACTGAAAATCCAGAGAGCCATCGTGTTTGTTTCCTCTAGGATGAGATAATCATCTGTCCAACGTATAAAACATGCCAGTTTATGCTTTTAATCATACAAAAAAAAAAAAAAAGAGTGCCTGTAAGAGAGTACTCGAGTCAATTACATTTTTAAAAACTATATTTGGGAAAGAGAACGACAATAAAAATTATCTACGAGCAGATTAATGAATTACTGGAAGGATATTTTATGGGGCTTGTATATAGCTTTGGGTTTGTGCAGCGCCATTAATTTGCGTAACTGAATCGTATTGGAGTTGATCTATTGTGGCTTGAGGACTGAGGCCAATTTCTATTAAAGTGCCATGGTCAAGGCAAATTAGGTTTTTATTCTGTGAAAGCAAAGAGTGCAACAGTGTGTAGCATCGTCTAAATCTGGAGGGAGAAAAGCTGTGTGTGTGTGTGTGTGTGTGTGTGTGTGTGTGTGTGTGTGTGTTATGTGGATAAATTAGCCTTTGGGTGGGTGGGTGTACTTGTGTGTGGAAAATAGTGATGTTTCAGCTTTTCTATTGTTTAAGGCCTGTCTGAGGCCCTTGCAATGCACAGTTGTGTGTGTGTGTGCGCGCGCGCATGTTTTTATATACTACCGAGGACCAAATAATGCCCAGAATGATAGTAAAATCTGACAAGTTTGACCTTGTGGGGACACTTGGATCATCCACCCAAGGAAAGTTGTTGTTGTTGTTAACAAAAATTAACAAAAAATAGCCAGAAAGTTTTTGTTTCATTATGGAGGTTAACATTAGGGTTAGGTTTATGTGCAGGCATAGCATTAATTAACTGCATTAATAATTGTCAGTGGAAGATCCTCACAAGGCTAGTAAGACAAACGTGTGTGTGTGTGTGTGTGTGTGTACACGCGCTTGGGGGTCTGCTGGAGGCTTTACGAGACAGGAGCTGTGAAAATGGCTCTCGGCTGATGTGGTAGAGTAACTGCATTTTGCCTGCCATCCACACACACACCACTATATCGAAATCAGTGAAGAAAACTAAGAGGAGTGTGTTGTTCATGAGGTCTTTTACACACTTGTCTCACAACACACACAAATATACCCAGATATAGATCATGAGATTTCTAAAGCGACTGTGGGAATTGAGACACGCTATCTATTATAAGCGCTCCCACACACACTGATGCAAAGCAGTAAACATTCTGCCACTTGTGGTGTGCTGGGCAGAGCTGTAGATGTGAGAAAACCCTGGAGGCATGGCCTCATGTACCTTCGCTGCATGCTGCTCAAGAGCGTGTGTGTGTGTGGTCCTTCCGATTGTCTCTCATCGACTTGATGTTTGTCTCTGCGTGAGTGCGTGCATAGCAGCCGCTAGCCATCAGCCCCCAGACAGCCGGCCTCTTCACCCCAAAGCATAACAGTCAAACTCGGATGAGCAGAAGTCGTGTAAAAACAGTGGAGCTGAATTCCATGGTCAGTCTCTCTCTCTCTCTCTCTCTCTCTCTCTCTCTCCCTTCTTCTTCTTTTTTTTTTGCAGTGCGGCAATAATGTTCACTCATAAAGGAGACTAGAGCCTCTGAACCACCTGCTATAGATGTTATTGCTGTGTCTGTCTTTTTCTCCCCCTCTCTCTCTTTCTCGTTGCTAATCCTATCCTGGTGTTTGAGGTCACAGAACTGTTCAGCAGGACACCCTTGCACTGCCCTGTACGAAAGTGTGTGAGTGAATGAGTGCTGTTTCTTTCATTAGGTTAGTTCATACAGACCGCTCTGCTAATCAGGATCATCCTCTTTGCCAACATCTGGGCCAGCCCCGGTCAGACACAAACACACTTTCTCACACACACATGCGCACGCACACTGTGGAAATGTGTTATTCCCTTGTTTCCACTTGTGGAAATAAGGGAGAAGAGACGACAAATGGTTACTTTTTCCATTCTTCTTTCCTTTGTTGCTTTTCCTCTCTTGCTATATGTGCCCCTTTTTTCCTTTCGCCCTCTCATCTGTCTCTCGCTTCTCCCTCTCGTCCTCGTCTGCACAGTAGATCATGAGCTGCTGCAAGCTGAGTGGACAGTTTCAGTCGATTAGCCAGAGGCTAACTTCTCCCCACTTCAGTACACACCAGCCATATTACTATAGATTAGTATGGTCCACCTTGGCCTTCCTTTATTGACTCGTCACTCCTTCCGTTGCTCTCATCCCCCTTCATCTCTCTCTCTCTCTCTGTCACGTCTCTGAGCCATTGTACCGGAGTAAGTTTCAAGCGATTGATCAGGAAGGGAATTTTCAGACATGGGGAAGTCACGCCTGCCTCTAGAGCAGGGGATAAATAGTTTTGATGGACTGTCAGGTTAAAGAGATGGGTGTGGTAGAGCAGGCCTGAGGCTGTAAAAGTGTTCAGACTCAATGTCCTTATTGACTGATCTCTTCACTGTTTGGCTGGCTGATTCTTAAGAGCCATTTTCAGGCTCGTGCTATGCATGACTGATTCTTGAGACCTGTAGATTAGAGCGAATCTCCTTTAATGGCCAATTGGATTGCTACATTGAACCTTGGCATGTCCCAGCTCAGCACTTCAAAGACGCACACAGACAGACAGGTAAATGAAAGGAATGCAGGGTCACAACTTTGGCAATTCAGCGATTTAAAGCCTTTTTCCGTGCCCAAAGGTACTAGAACTATCAGCACCTAGGACCGGCCTTTTCTAATGACTGGTTTAGTGTTGGGTACAAAGGTCAGTGCTGATTTGGTTATGTCTAGGGGTGAATTAAAAAAAAAAAAATACCCCAGAATAGTCTGTGGTATTTGATTCTTTATCCTTCACATATGTTTAAGTTTCATTTCCAGTAAAGTATCAGATAACACTGATTTCTATGAAACCGAATGACTTATTTTCTGCCGTTTGATGTGATCTTTGAAGTTTTTAGTACGTTACATGACATTACAGGCATTCAGCAGACGCTCTTATCCAGAGCAGCCTGGGGAGCACTGAGGGTTAGATGTCTTGCTCAAGGGCACTTCAGCCATTCCTGCTGGTCCAGGGAATCAAACCAGCAACCTTTTGGTCCCAAAGCTGCTTCTCTAACCATTAGGCCATGGCTTTGTCTTTGACATACAGTGATGATCACAAAATTATTATTATTATTATTTTTAATTCAGGGTGGCACGGTGGTGTAGTGGTTAGCGCTGTCGCCTCACAGCAAGAAGGTCCTGGGTTCGAACCCCGGGTCCGGCGAGGGCCTTTCTGTGTGGAGTTTGCATGTTCTCCCCGTGTCCGCGTGGGTTTCCTCCGGGTGCTCCGGTTTCCCCCACAGTCCAAAGACATGCAGGTTAGGTTAACTGGTGACTCTAAATTGACCGTAGGTGTGAATGTGAGTGTGAATGGTTGTCTGTGTCTATGGCCAAGTTTACATTAGACCGTATCAGCGGATCATCAGATTAACGTTTTTAAAACGATTAGTGTGCACACAGCAACACCAATACACGATTAGCGTGCACACAGCAACGCCAATACACGGATACACTCGGCTCCGCAGGCATCCTGCGCTCCAAATCACTCCGCCCTGAACAGCGAGTGCCCTCTGGAGGGTGCGCACTCCGGCCCTGCGCAGCTCACAGAGCGCGCAAGTGAAGTGCACGAGCCACGATTCGGGACTGAGCCGCTGTGTGTGTGATCCCAGCGCATATCACTTACCACTTGCAAGTGGAAGGATGGCAAGCCTAAAGACAATCATAACTACACAATGGGCAGTATTTGCATCAGTATTTGCAGTATTTTCATACTTTTATACTCTTTAATGAAAGGTGATACAAGGCGGAAGTCCGCGCCGTTTTTCAGCAGTCGCGTCACATGACCAACGCCAGCGAATCAGGAAGGTGGATGTCACAGTGACGTCCAATGACGACGCCAGCTAGAGCTCAGCACAGCGTATCCGCGTATTCTCAATGTTTACACAGCACCGGACCAGACACGATCTGGATTGAATATGTGGACCCTGGCGGATTCCCGTTTCCCGGCGTTTCCAGGCGGTTTAATGTAAACGGACAGAAGAAAACGAGACAGATACAGTCTAATGTAAACTTGGCCTATGTGTCAGCCCTGTGATGACCTGGCGACTTGTCCAGGGTGTACCCCGCCTTTCACCCGTAGTCAGCTGGGATAGGCTCCAGCTTGCCTGCGACCCTGTAGAACAGGATAAAGCGGCTAGAGATAATGAGATGAGATTTTTAATTCAAAACAAGCAGTTCGCAGTTAAGGGCCTTAAGGCGAGGACAAAATAGTGACGTTGGTACTCCTCCACGTGGAGGCTCACTCCACTCAGGAGCGACTTGTGCTAATTGCCTGTGCTCTGTTGCACTATATCTCTTCTGTATCACATTCAGTTTGAAGGGCCTGCTGATAAGAGTCATTAGTGGGGCAGACAGTAGTGTACATGAGAGAGAAAAAGAGAGAGAGAGAGCTATCTTCCCTCTACTGAGATCTGAGTGAATATCCTGATCATAAAGATCCATATCAGGCCACGCTTATCTCCAGCTCACTGTTATAATGACCCAGGTGTGGGAATCCTGATTTGTCAGGCTGTGCAGTATGGGTACTCCAGCCCCCCAGCTGCTGCCTCCTTGGGGTGGGTTTGTGCATCTATTTGTGCTGAGCTCAGCTCGCGTGTGTGTGTGTGTGTGTGTGAAGCAAGGAGCAAGACCAGATTTATTTGTATCTCACTGCTTCCCTAAAACAAGAAAGCCATAACCCTGCTCATTACAGACAAAAGGTAAAATGATTAGCAATGGAATGAGGGATATCAGCATGTCTATTCAAAACACACAGACGTTTACGTAGAGCTCTTCCTGTACAGAGCTCAGAGGCGTCTGGCAGCATTGTTACAGTGATAAAGTGTCTCCTGAGTTTGACTAGACCACGATACTAGGTATTGTTAATGTCAGTGCTAAAAATACTTTGACAGGCAGTTTGTGCTTGGTGAGGATGTCGTGTGTGCGTTGCCAGAACCTGGTGCCAAAACTGGTCTTTGTAACATCTGAGTAAATCAAGTGGGACCAATGAACCGTGTGGCTACGTGTGTGTGTGTGTGAAAGAGAGGGACGGAGAGACAGCTCCTAATTGTCAGTTAGGGGGGCCGGGATTTGACATGACCCACTTGCAGAGCATGAGAGATGGTCAGTAGATCCTGCCTCTGTAGACTTCCTGCTTGGTTTCTTCCAGACAGCAGACTGAAATGCTCACAATACTGCTGACAAGGCGAGGGCTCAGTTCCTGTCCAAAGCGAGAACACTCACTCTTTAACGTATCCATTATGCGTGGCAGCTCAAATCCGATCTCTCATGGCTCCGCTCTGACGTTTCCTGACTTTGCCATCGATTGCTTTTTTTCCTGTATAAAGTGTAATTAAAGTCACGTTATTTGCTTGTACAGGATTTTCCTGGGAAGTGCTTAAGTAGCTCTAAGAAGCTAGCGCTTAGCTGTGTGATTTTCTATAGTGTACAGTCAGTGATGCTTACATCAGATCAGAACACTTTTCTAATTTGGGGAAGGGGTCTCCTCACAGCCTCACAATCTAGGAGGTTTTAATAAAATATCTTCTCTGAGATAACAAGGGCTGGTGGATCACCACCATTCGACCAGTCAGGGAAAGAAGGCGTCTCTATTCACCTGCCAATCCTGAAAGCTCCACCTCTTCCGCTAAAGCTCCAGCTGTAGTGTTTTGCGGCGTGGCACTGGAGGGACCTCCCCTGCCAGGAGGGACTGTGTGTTTATTTACATTTTAAGTTTCAAAACAGCTAGCTGCAGCTACTTCTGCCAAAATCACTGACTACTTTTAAGCGTCTGCGGAAAGGGAAGTAGTAAACGCATGGCCTCTGGATCGGGATGAGGCCTAGTTTTGAGTTGCTTTCAGAACGCCCCCGTTGCTCACAAAGGCAGCTGCGAATCATTATTCTAATGCTTTTTTTTGTCTGAGTTGGACTGCTTTTGGTAGAAATGAGAACTCTGTTGGACGGAGTGCTGCAGGCGAGAGCGGAGGAGCTCTGGCAGACGGGTTGCATTCGTGGTAAGGACTTGCAGCTTGAGTTTGGCCCACAGCCGTCGTCCTGCTTTAATATCACTTCAGGGTTTCTTTTCCTGATTCGTTAAATGCATCCCAGAAGCCCAGTGCTACGCATCAGAATGCACTCTGCTTCGAGTTTCACTTGTTCTTTTTTTTCTTTTCTTTTTTCCCCTTTGCTGTTGTTCTTTTTCTTTCCTTTCTGTGAAAAGCGTTACACGCACATGCATGGTGGTGAAAAAAAACATGTTATAGCTCTGAGTGTTGGATAGAGTCCAATGTCAGGGGTTAAATTTCCTCAGAGGCTCACCCCCATCTCTCGCTCTCTCGCTCTCTCTTTTTCAGTAGCGCAACACTAGTTTTTCTACCTTTGCCCCTTTTTCTCTCTTCATTTCAGACAAAAGGGCCCGCATTTGCAGCTCACAGAAACATTCTCTCTCTCTCACACACACACTCGCATAGTTTGCCGATTACAGTCTGCCTGAGTCAATCACAAAACAGGATTTCTTATCCTTATGTGAAACCCCCCTGCGAGTGTGTTTACTTCCGCCTCCTCCACCCCGTCTATTATGTTACAGAGTTGGCAATGCTGTGCATTTGTGTGTCTTAAATTGCTGTCTGTGTTTCTTCACTTTCCTTTTTGTCTTCTCTTTCTGTGTGGTTTGACTGGTTAGTGCCAGTCTCACCCTCTCTCTCTCTCTCTCTCACACACACACACTCACACACACACTCCCTCCCCTTTTCCCTCTGAATAATTCTGATTTCAAAAGCCACCCTGAATAGGCCTGATTGCCTATCAACGTGGTGTCAAAGTAATTTAGCGGCGCTTGTGAAGGTCTGCAAGATTGCAACCAGCTTATGAGCCGTTCTCTTTCCTTCCCATCGAAACGACCAGAAAATCAATCATTCCCTTCCTTACCTTTTTTCTTTTCACCTCCTGTGCTTTTCTTGCTTTTCTTTTCACCCCATGCATATCTCTCTCACACACTCTCCATCATTCTCTCTCTCTCTCTCTCTCTCTCTCTCTCTCTCTCTCTCTCTCTGTTGGAGGGCATCTGTAGAGCTCCAGCACCACAGGAGAGAAAACAGATGGAGTGGTTTTCTTTCTTTTCTGTCTCTTTCTCTCTCGTTTGTGCATTTTCTTTTTCTTCTTTTTTCCTCTCTTCTGAAAGAAAAAGGGGCCTGAAGAATGCCAGTTGGTGGGGGATTTGGGGGTTCAGGGTGGTGGTATGGTGGGGGGTGGACACAAAGACGCTGCAATGCCACAAACTCTGTCCCCAGTTTTCTAATGCTCGCGTCTGTTTGATGGATGTGTGTGGTTCTGATTGTGTGCGTTTGTGAGAGTGTGTATTGATGGTTTTTCTGCTGCAGTAGCCTTGTTTGTTTCAGAGTTGGATAGATGGTTGGGGCTTTTTTTTTTCCTCCATGCTTGTTCACATCGTGTAATGACACCACATGTTTCTCGTTTCCCATGCTCTGTACGCTCGCAATGTGTGTTTGCTTTGAGGGTTTAATATTAGTGTCTGAGGCATGTGCATGTGATTTTGACTCACTATAGCATGCTTTCTATTGTTTCTGGCTACTCGTGTGTGTGTGTGTGTGAAGAATCCTGCAAAAATCCCATCTTGCTGGGGTTGTAGTATATGTGTCTCCTGTAATCCCACATCATGAGATGCTCACATGTTAGCGTTTAAACATCCAACACACACAGGCTAATGATGTTGAGGCTTTCACTAAACCACTTACTCTGAACAAACACACACACGCGTGCGTGCGTGCGCGCGCGCACACCCACCCACACCTCAAAATGAGAGCAACTCAATACAGTTTCATGTGTCAATCACATCAATCACAATCACTGCACATCTGAGGTTCCGTCTGTGCATGTTCTTCTGTTTCTGCTAGTCCTCTCTTTCTCTCTCTCCATATGGCCATCTGTAAACAGATCTAATATACTCAGATAGTCCACTTCATACAGCTCTGTTGTTGAGAGGTCTTGCCAGCTCTCTGTCTATGTTAAGATATTGAGTTTCATTTATGTTTGGAATAGAAACAGTCTGCAGAAGGAGCCATTCTTTCTTTCTTTCTTCCTTTCTTTCGCGCTCACGTGCGCGTGCACACACTCTAGGCCTTGTGTGTGTTCTCTAACGACAGGAGTGCAGTTGACTTGCTTTCGGAGGGAAATATCAGATTAGGAAGAAAAACGCTGCTACCTTTTCCTCTGTGTTATTGCAGCTCGCTGCTCTTGTTTTTACACAGCACCTTCCCTAACACACCGACTGAGATTAGAATCAAAAGACTGACCAGCTCTGGTCCTCTCGGTGTGTGAGGTTTGTTTGTGTGTGTCTGCTTTAGCCAGACTTATCCTCTTTGTACTAGCATATTAAGGAGAACATTTGCAAACCAAAAACCATAAACAAAACAAAGAAACCTGTTTCTGAATGGGAGTGTGCGAAAGGCGAGAGGGAAAACAACAGAAAAAATGGCCTGTACCACTTGACCCTGTCTTACGGGGGTGTGAGCGATGGGTGGATTATCCCCTGGCACTGCTCACGTGTACCCCCTTCAACGGCGGCCCAGTGTGGCGCACTCTGCTGTCAATCACTCCACAAAGCTGCCTGTTCGGGGATTAGGAGCCTCTGTTCCTCGGTGTAGAAAACTGCACCCCAGCCCCACATCCTTCTCTCTGTGCTTTTTTTTTTTTTTTGCTGTGCCTCCTCTATAAAGCTCAGAAGTTCTCCAGCTTTTCCTATTCCACAGGTTTTTCTGCCTTTCATCCCATCTCTGTCACTGAACCCTTGCTGTTTCACCTCGTCCTTCTGTTCTCTCAAGCCCTGCTGGTTCCACAGGATTTTTCGTCCTCATTGTTATTCATTCGCACTGTCCCCCCACCTCTCTCTCTCTCTTTTAGACTGTCACTCTTTCTTTTTCTGCTGTTTAATCTGTTTTCCTTCTTCTTCGAGGCTGTAATCTCTTTGCTTTTTCAGACAAGCGCAAAATCCTCGCTTCACTTTTTCTGGACCATGTGTCTCTCTGTGTAGCGTCAGCAAGACCACTGTCCTTGTTCTTGTCCTTGGCTTGTCAGGCATGACATCTAAACATGTGCAAACACAAACACACATACTGTGGAAGATTTGTACACACACGTGTCCGGGTCTATAAACCGATACATAATGAAATTAATTTTTTTTTAATATATAGACCACCATTTCACCTGCATCTCATCAAGCTCCATCTTATTCTCTCTGTCTCGGGGCTATTCTAAATTAGAGGCTTTTGTTAATAATTATTCCAGGACTGACCTTTGCATTACCGATACCACAGCAGCCTACAATATGCAAATGAATGCTTTTAACCATGTGGTTTCTAATGTTAAAATGTGTTCATACCCCTGCAATAATCATGTTATTATAACAGTTTCTTTAAACATCTCTAATTCTTGATGATGGCACGAAAAGGATTTTGCTGTTGTTTTAATTTTAGGTGAGAATAAAGCTGATCAGTACCGACCCTGGGTGCTGAATCTTGCAAAAGCAGATCTTGTTTCAAAACGGGTTGATCTGGAAGGCAGTCTTGTTCGTGTTTCCTTAGCAAATGTAAT
This sequence comes from Neoarius graeffei, assembly GCF_027579695.1. Classification (NCBI taxonomy): domain Eukaryota; kingdom Metazoa; phylum Chordata; class Actinopteri; order Siluriformes; family Ariidae; genus Neoarius; species Neoarius graeffei. The sequence continues at coordinate 74,836,648 of NC_083569.1, read as the reverse complement.
TCGCCTTACAGGCAGCAGAGGGATTTTAAAAAAAAATTTCATGCACTATTTAATAAAGCACATTTTTGCTAGTGTCTTCTGACTGATTGTGAGTCTTTAATTATCATTTTGTCCTTACTAGTGAGGTTTAATATACAGTATATTACACAGCATATCTTCATTACAGTACATCGCACTATAATCACAATGTGCTATTTTTGTCCTTGTCCTCTGTGTGTGTGTGTGTGTGTGTGTGTGAGAGAGAGAGAGAGAGAGGGAGGGAGGGAGGGAGGGTGGGTAGGGGAGGTAGATGACAACTGGGTTATCTGTCATATATACCCTTTCCCCCCCAAAAAAAATCTATTATCATGTATACTTCATATTGGATTTGTTTCTTCGCTGCTCCCTCACACATGAGATTGATGTCCTGATTAAATACACATTCAGGAGAGAGAGAGAGAGAGAGAGAGAGATATGAGATTGTGAGTTCATTATAATGACAAGTTATACTACAACACTATGGTCTCACTGTGTTCTCTTTCCCTGTCTCTGTTCTCATTCGCATGCACGCATTGCATAGTGTGAAAGTCAGAACGATTTTCACTAGTTGAATATTTGCACTTTTATAATATTTAAAAAAAAAAGCCCCATTCAAAATTTTAAGATGTCACGATTTACCTTTTGCACAGATGACTGTTCAGTGTACCAGGTGATGTTCGAAGAAAGTGGATAAATTCATATAATTGTTCCACATCCTTATATTACATGTACTTTAGATGGATCCCATGTTAAATATAGCTAAATATTAGGTATAAAAAGACTGTGAGTAAATAAAAAAAAAAAATTAAAGCTATACTGCCTTTCAGCTTTTTCAAGTGTAGGTCATAAAAATAATTTTCCCTGACACCCAATTATTTTTGTTTAATGGACCGAAAGCTCCTGAATTTGAATCACAGACTTTGAATTTTATTAGGTTTTTAAAATAGAACGATTAATGAATTTAGTGTCACATGGCCCTAAATTCTCCGCTATTTTTTCCTGCTTCACCATGACCCAATTCAAGATACTATGTCATGCATGACGTGGTGGGCTTTCCCTGTTCGCGCAAGGCATTGTGGGATACACATTTAAAACAGGAGAGAAAAATGGAGGACGTGAGTGTGCGAATGAAATGTGAAAGATTGACTACAGTAATGGAAAGCGAGAAAAAAAGATGTTATGATATATGCGAAGGAAAGGAAACGCAGGACCAAACTAATAAATATCGGCGGTCAGCGAGCACCTCGGTGTGATCAGCTGTTCGTTTAGCGACAGAATGATGGAACTGTCAGTGCACGGTCAAGGTAAACCTGTAGATGGCAGGAATGCAACACTGTGGATACCAGCTGCCGTAAAACCCAAAAGAAGAAGGTAAACCTGCACGTGTACACGGACTTCCTCTGTCTGCTTGACCACCTCGTGATTTTTTTTTTTTTCTGCTCAGAAAGTAAAACAGTTTTCACTTACTTTTAACAGTTTATAATACACATGCATAATCGAGTGCTGATGTTCAGAATAACATCATAAACTAAATCTGAAAAGTACTTGAAATCTGAGTACACTGCATTAATACACGAGCTTAATGGCTGAATCTAAAAGCATTCCGATGGAGATACAGCTCTCCTCTGTTTGCTGTCTCTCTCTCAAACACACACACACAGGGTCTACACACTCATTCAGACATGCAAACCCAGAGTCAGATGTGAGAAATTTGATTAGCCCGAGCTATTGTACTTTTCTCAGTCACACATGGCTCCTTTGGGAATTTTTAACCCTTCAGACAAGAATAGAGACGGGCGAGAGATGGATGGAGATTCCTGTGTTATTAATTATGTTTCATGCAGGGAGCGAGAGAGCCGAGCTCCATAAGGCCTTGGCAAACTGCTGTTCTATAGTTCTGGTCTGCATAAAAGAGAGAAAAAGAAGAAAGTAATAAAGAAAGATGGGAAAGTAGGATGGAGAGATAATCCTGAATGCCAATAGTGTGTCATGCTGTCATTTTATAGTGTCACATCATGACAAACCATCGCTGTTTCTTTGTGTTAAACCATTTTTCACCCTCTCGCTCTCTCTCTCTCTCTCCCCTGCAGGAATATAACACATTATTTCAGTGTTTGGGTTTTTTTTTTATTATGGAGTTGAGCCGCTAAGATGTGTTTATGACATTTAAGGCACTGGAATAATCATTTAGGCATTTTATCCTCATGCTTAAATTCACTCTATGTGTGTGTGTGTGTGTGTGGTTGGACCGAGCTCCTATCATTGGCAGTGTGTTGCTATGTCTGGCACTGTGAGGAGAGGAGAGTCCCACAGTGATGGGATTATGTAGAATTACACACACACACACACACGCACGCACGCACGCACACACAAGCAGGCTGCCACACACAGTCTCCGTAATATGGTTTGAATAATTCAATTAAATAGCTGATAGTCCTACTTGTGAATTTTCTTTACTTCTTATGCCTCGATTTCGAGTTTTAAAAGGGCTTGCTTGATTTAGTTTGACATTTTCCGCTCTTGCCTGCTTATCAACTTGTCCATACACTTTGATTGGAATTTGTGTTAAATGTAGCTGATATGCAATTCCAGTTGCTCACGTGTGGGTATGATTTGTGTGTGAGAGGAATTAGGCTTTCACTGTTGTGATTGAAAGGTGTATGTGACCTGCTGGTCTTTGAAACACTCCCAGACCTCAGGCCTGTCTTTTCTTCAACACACACACACACAGGCTCACAGATGGAAACCTTTTCACAAAGCTACCAATTACAGCCGCTTCATTCTCCACCTTCATATCTTTCTTGTGTTCGCTCTCTCTCTCTCCCTCTCTCCCACTCTATTTAACAAGCAATCTTGTTAATGTCAGAGCCTCTCGAGCTCCCTCTCTCACACTTTCGTACCCCATTCTCTTTCCTCCCATATCTACTTGTCTCTCTCTCTCCCCCTGTGAGAAGATTGGGCCCTGTAGAGCAGCAGGAGGGGGTGAAACGTGGAAGCGCTTGCTCTGAGAAACAACAAAAGGGTGAGACTGAGAGAAAGACAGAAGAGGGAACGCGTTAATGGAAGGACGGGTGACGGAGATTACAGCTCTTGTTGCGAGGGGGACATAATTGTGCAGTGCATCTGTCGGAGCGAGCATGCCATGGGGGCGGTATTTCACAACACTCCTGTTCCTCTGTGGCAGCAGCACTTAAAGATACAGCCATACAGAGGCTATAAATATGTCTGTTCTCATGCCAGGCATGTCAAGTGAATAATTTCCCTTCTCCGATTTAGACATTTGCGTAAAATATTCCGCTACTTATAGTGCAGTTTGCCGGAGCTCCCTGATCTACGATCAGTTTCCTTTGCCTAATCCCAATTGTGACATTTATTAGAGAAACTGCAAAATGAGTCAGAATTTAAAGAATAATTTCCTCCAAGACGGTGTGTAACGTCAAAGAATCATTGCTGCCGTCAAGAAACGGAGATATTATACAAATCATAGTTCCCCAGATGTATATTATGTATATGTACAAGGTTTGCATTGCTTAATGGCCGCCCATATTTTAGAACCACTGCAAATAAAACTTCCAACAGTGTGTGGTGAAGAAAGACAGTGAACACAAACTTTTGTGGGACTTTTGTGTGTGTGCAGTGAGGCGTTATGATGCCGTGGCCCGGGTACGGGGGGAGGGCGGACATCCTGCATTCTGTCTGAACTGATGTGTTAATTAACAGCCCCAAAGCGGAGATAATGAATACGAAGTCTTGATTAATAGCAGGGGAGATGCACTACTTTAAACACAGATGACGATGTGAAAGCGAAAGGTCACTCGCTTCCAAGTCTGTTTGCTCCACAAGGGTTTATGTTTTGTGTGTGTGTTTGAACAGTGCTTCGGAGAAAGTGTAATTGCTGGCCATGTTCCAAGTTCCTATTTAGTTCTTAATATTCACTTGTATTTGTGTCACTACAGACTGTGTGTGTGTTTGTCTGATTCAGTTCCAGAAGGACATGTGATGTTTTTGTTGAATGAGGGCCCTCACACAGCCCTCCAGACTGGTATTCAAGGGATATTGCCAGGTTTGCCACCTCTCCCTCTCTGGCAGCTATGCCTGTATGCCTGTTGCCTCACACACACACACACCGAGTCTCTCTCACAAATACATGCGGGGCTGCAGGATTCAATGAGCCGAGTGTAATGTGAAACCCACAGGCACCTGTGGCTCAACGCTACAGATTTCCTCGAGCTGATAGCGGAGCTACTGCAGAAACGGCGGCCATGTTTAGAGCACACAGAGCATATTTAGCCCCTTTACTGTAACTCATTTTCCAAGAAAATAATATTCAGCATTTTGGAAGTAGCTTCCACAACAGAGAAAAAGCTGAATTGATTTGCAAATTACACAAACTTCAAGGCTGAAGTTAAATGTGTTTCTTTAAACAGTTAACTACTCTCGGATGGTGGCTTTGATTCGAGATTAGTGTTTGTCAAATTGGCTTACACAGTGCTAACTTCATAATTATACATCTAAACCAGTCACAGTGAATATATTCATAATATATAACGTATCAAAACTCATTTAGTGGCTTTTTTTTTTTAAAGATTTTTTTTGGGGGGCGGCACGGTGGTGTAGTGGTTAGCGCTGTCGCCTCACAGCAAGAAGGTCCGGGTTCGAGCCCCGGGGCCGGCGAGGGCCTTTCTGTGCGGAGTTTGCATGTTCTCCCCATGTCCGCGTGGGTTTCCTCCGGGTGCTCCGGTTTCCCCCACAGTCCAAAGACATGCAGGTTAGGTTAACTGGTGACTCTAAATTGACTGTAGGTGTGAGTGTGAATGGTTGTCTGTGTCTATGTGTCAGCCCTGTGATGACCTGGCGACTTGTCCAGGGTGTACCCCACCTTTCGCCCGTAGTCAGCTGGGATAGGCTCCAGCTTGCTTGCGACCCTGTAGGACAGGATAAAGCGGCTACAGATAATGAATGAGATTTTTTTTGGGCTTTTTCCACCTTTATTGGATAGGACAGTGTAGAGACAGGAAATAACCGGGAGAGAGACGGGGAGGGATCGGGAAATGACCGCGGGTCGGAATCGAACCCGGGTCCTCGGTATGGCGCCTTATCCACCTGAGCCACGATGCCCCCATTTACTGTCCTTTTTAATGCATTTGTACACAAAAAAGGGGTGGGAAATGAATTAATAGCTAAATGGTAGAATCACAGTAGGTATCAGTGTTGGTTATAGTCACATCACCGAACTCTATTTCACAGTACTATGGTTTTTTTTGATGCATCATCGTTTACAACCTCAGTTTATTTCATAAAATTTGTTTATGAGATAAACAAAAAGCGTTGTTTGGTTGAACCTGTTACAACTGATATGCAAATTATTAGAGGATGATGCAGTAACTGGAATCTTTTCACCTCAGAAGCTGCATGCTATGCTAACTAGCGTTTAGTGTAGCTAACTTAGCTACTGTTCCTGTCTCATTTAAAAGTGTTGTTTGGTTGATTCAGTATATTTTGACAGGTTTGACTATCGATTTAATATGACAAAGCAAACAGTGAGTGAAACACCGAGATCTCACACACGTACCTGTGACAAATGTGAGCTAGTTTACTGTCGGCTAACTAGCCAGCTAGCTAGTTCACAGGAAGCTTATTCATGTTCATTTATTGATTATTCGATGTAGAGATACTCTGGGTGCGATTTGCTGGGGGGGATCATCCCCCCCTCTGGTTTTTATCTCTGCTGAAAAAAAAATCCTCGGGGACAACCCCGTCAATAAAACAAACAAACCAAAAAAAAAGTTGACATGACAGGCATGTTGTGACACAGTTTTCTATGGTCTACATTGCACTCACTTTCAAAATGACCCGAAGTGGCAGCTTTGATGTTCACGAACGTCCCCAGCAAATAGATACATTGTAGATAATAACAATATCTTTGCGCTCTCATAGAATGCAAAGATATTGTTATTATCTACAATGTATCAATGTATCTGCAGGGATGCAAACAGCGCGCCTTTTGGCGGATGCCGCCTTTTTCACGGCCGATTTTTTATTTTTGGGGGGGAGCGTTGGAGTGTCTGATTATAATTTCAAAGCAAATTCTGTATTAAAATTACTAAATAAGCAAATCCGTTACAGTCCATGAAACAGGAAGTATAAGGATGAGAAAAAAAACAGTTTAAATCGGAAAGCTGCGCACAATGTGAACTGCGCCATCAGAGCAAACTGTTCATTTAGTATTCATGTATTTTAGTGATTTTCAAGTCACTGTCCATTTAATCCGGAGGGAGAGAAACATCACAGCAACGCGACAAGCAATGCGAACTTTGTTGTGTGTTAGTGTTCGTGTATTTAGTCAGAGAGATAGGAAGATGAATTTACTATCTCTGGTTTAGTGTTCGTTTTCATTTAGTGTTATTCATTTGATATCATCGGATGTTATTGAGCTGTTAGCCTATTGTTACCTTAATTTTGTGACCTTTCATGATTAAAAAAAAAAACATCCCCCCTTCTGTTTTTTTGACAAATCGCACCCTGGAGATACTACAAGGATGCTTTTTTTTTTTGTATTTTCTGAGGTACCAAAATGTACAAAGTATAATTCTACATAGATAAAGTGACTTTTATTTCATCTCATGATTTTCAGATTGCATTAAAATGTGAGAATGTAACTCTCTCTCTCTCTCTCTCTCTCTCTCTCTCTCTCTCTCTCTCTCTGTTCGGATCAGTAGGGTATTGAGCTGCTCTGACGGAGGATAAATGCCTATTGTCAGCCGAAAGAGATGAGGTTCTGAAGAAAATGCGTTTATTTCAAACCCCCTTTCTTTTAGTCTTTTTTTCTCCTTTTTAAAAGAATGACAAAAGACATTTTCCATGCTCTCTCTCTCTCCCCTCTGCCCCCTCACCTCTCATCACCTTTTATTGCTTATCATTCTTCATCACGTTTCTCCTCGCCACTCTCACGTCCAACCTCTCACTCCATCTCGTGTCCTTTCATACGTTCTCCCTCTCTGTGTATTCACCTGCCAGTCTCCTCTGTTGGGGGTCACACTAATTATTCTTCTCTCTCCCCCCCTTCTTTCCCTCACGCTCTCTTCTACTCTCCCTCATTCCCTCTCTGCTACAGACACCTGGCTTAACTCTGCGGGGCATCTCTCTGTTCATCCCTCTCTCGAACTTTTTCTCTCTCTTTTTCATCCTGTCTACCCCTCCTGTTTGCTCTTTTATAGTCGTCTTTTTAAACGGGAGCATTTATTCTTTCTTTTTTTGGTTTCCTGATGAGCATTCTTATCTATCTATCTATCTATCTATCTATCTATCTATCTATCTATCTATCTATCTATCTATCTATCTATCTATCTACATTCACTGGATATAAGCAATCACGTGCTCTGGTTGGCTACTGTACTACTAGGATATGAGCTTATATACCATGAGTAGAGAAAAAAAATGACGGCGCGTGTTGCTGAACCAACAGAGGACAAAATAAAAACTCTGCACAAAAACAAAACCCCAAAAAATACAAAAAAGCAACAAAATATGGAATGAAAATATTTGATGATAAGAACGTATCTTTTTTTTTTCAAGAATTTATCTCATCTCATTATCTCTAGCCGCTTTATCCTGTTCTACAGGGTCGCAGGCAAGCTGGAGCCTATCCCAGCTGACTACGGGCGAAAGGCGGGGTACACCCTGGACAAGTCGCCAGGTCATCACAGGGCTGACACATAGACACAGACAACCATTCACACTCACATTCACACCTACGGTCAATTTAGAGTCACCAGTTAACCTAACCTGCATGTCTTTGGACTGTGGGGGAAACCGGAGCACCCGGAGGAAACCCACGCGGACACGGGGAGAACATGCAAACTCCGCACAGAAAGGCCCTCGCCGGCCCCGGGGCTCGAACCCGGACCTTCTTGCTGTGAGGCGACAGCGCTAACCACTACACCACCGTGCCGCCTCAATAAGTTTTTATTATTATTATTATAGCATTTTTCACAAATTGCTCCTGTCCTTTCGCCAGTTTGTTTACATTCTAAGCTGAAATGATTTTGCCAAACGTGTTGTATAGTTTTTATTTATCGAATTTGCAAAAAACAAAAATAATAATGCTCTGTGTCTCAAAATCCAGTGAATGTGAATAGAATAAAACAATTATTCCATTCAATCTCATCGTACACGGCTTATATCAGATTATGTATGACTCAGTTTTGTGGAATAATTGTTATATATAAAATTTCTTCTTTCCTTCCTTCTCACTTCATGCAGGCTGCTCCCCATTCAACCCAAGTATCCATTTTGGCATGCTTTAAATTTTAGTCTTTTTCCACATCTGTCACTTATTTCTGCCTTTTCTTTATACTTTCCTCTCTGTTCACTCATCTGTCTTTTCCTTCCCCTCTGTTTCTCTCTCTTCTAGCTCATGTCACTCAGTCAGTTAACATGGTAAGTGAGTTAGTATGAACCTTTTTATCCTGTGAATATGAACTGAATATTAATCAGCCCAGTCAGGGGGGGAAAAACCTTGTTTGGTCTCTTCCATGCACAGCATTGATGCTCGTGCTGTCTCATGACAGACGCAAAGTGGAGAAATGAGAGATTTTTAGTTTGTCATCTCTGATTATCATTGAGGAATCAGTTTAACATGAATCTACATGCAGAACTCAATATACTGTATGTTTGCATCTTTTTTTTTTTTGGTCTATGTTATTAATGTGTGTGTGAGTACAGTTGGTTGTCATTCCGGCGTTCCCTCATGAGACACTTGCGGGTATTACACGCTGCCACCTTCTTAAAAATTCCCCACGTCTCATCTGTCCCCCTGCTGTGCTCCTTGTCTTTTCTGTCCTAATTTATTCCTTCATTTTATTTACTCTCAATCCCTCACTAATGCTAATGAGAGGAGCCAGTAGCTCTGATCGCGCCTGTGGTCCATCACTCCACTCCACTCCACTCCAAACTCCTTGAGTCATCTCTCACCAGAGACCTGTCTGTCAAACTCACAGCTGTCAATCACTCAGCAGACAGGAAGTGGTCCTGAGAGGGCCAATTCAAAGGCACTGATTCCATTGGCTTCAGACCTCGGAGTCAGTTTGGAGTCTGCAGAGAGCTTAGTGGCTTTAAACTCTGATGAATTTCTACCTGGTGTGAACTGTAAATTTTAGAGAAACTACAGAGAGTGTTTCAGGGGAGTTCAATAAGGCATGCACACTATATTCATACATACAGACTTTGGCAGTCAGGAGAGCAGAAATTGGCATGACGCCGTTCAATATCCTGATGGGGGTGAGGAGCAGAGGTGTTGCTGTTTCAAACCGCAGTCTCTCTTTTTTCCTCTCTCTCTCTCTCTCTCTGTGTGAGTGTCTGCCCTTCTCTCCATTTTTGTCTGGCCTGCTCACAACCCCCCCACCCCGGCTAGCTGTTGATTTTACCACAGGGCAACGTGACCCTGCAGGTCTACTGGGACTGCAACCTGACCACAATAACCCCACCAGAGAGAGAGAGAGAGAGAGAGAGAGGACGGAACGACAGGCCAAACAAGTGGGTTTGGAGAACAAAGAGAGAAATCGAGAGAGTTAAAGGCTTGAAATCACTTTCAGATGCGTGTGCAGGCTCAGCTTGGCTGATTTGTGAAGGCGTTTGGTGGAGCTGTGGACGCAGGGCCTCGGGGTGTGGAATAACTGCCTGTCGTCACTCCAGGAGACTTTTAGTTCTGAAACATACACAAGCTCCAGTGCTCAGTGGTTCTCCTCTGGGCCTACTCTATTTCCTGATCTCCTCACAGAGATACAGAACAAGAGCCTGACCCCTTATCATTTAGTGGTTACGCTGTAATGGTTTATTAATGTTGCTTTATTCCATGAAAGTGCTGTTTACATGGCGTCATGCCAGACATGATTATATTTTTAGTCCTACTGTTCATTAACGTGCAAGGGCAGAGATTCTTAAGCTGTGTCTTTAGTTGCCACAGAGCGCTGTCAGTGTGAAAAACACCAGAGATCCACTTATGACATCAGCGCATACTTATTTTATGAAAATAATCAGTTCAAGATATTCAAGCGTTATGCGCATAAGACAAATTTGTATCGTATTTATTTATCAGAACCACAGTTTTTATTCACGATTCAAACCTGGCACACTGTGGTAAAAAGGAAATTAGAAACATTTTAGGAATTTCTTAGGTTTATTATAACTGCCGTCACACAGTCAGTCAAAAGTATTTGCACCCTGTATTTTGACCTTGTTTTTTAAATATCTGTAAATTTGAAACTCTAAACAAAGAACAGACAAATGAATTATAAAATGTTAGGGGAAAAAATTATCTATATAGTACTGTGCAAAAACCTTAGGCCCCCTATTTTTTTTCCCCCATATGAACTTTGCTATAGATCTCTGTTTTATGACTTCTGCATTATCGAGTCAGTACAAAAACATTTTAGAGTCCAAACATTCGTTTTCCAGCACAAAATTAAATGTTACAGAAAAAAAAAAGTTTGTATCTGAACAGCGTATTACATCAGAGACGATTTTTCAGATGAAAAAAGGAAACATAATGAAGGCTGCTGAGTTTTGGGGCAAAATGAAGAAGCGAGTGTGACAGTCAAAGTGTCCAGAAGAACTGTGGCTGCTTCTGTAGGATGCTCACTAAAACCTACAGCTCATTTCCTTATAAACCTGTACTCACTATACCAAAGACTATTTTATTTTATTTTTTTTAAGCAAAGGGTTGTCTCACCAAACATTGACTTTATTTCATTTATTATGGCTTACTGCTGTTTATAGTATTGTTTTTTTTATGTTGAAACATTTCATTTCATTATTTTTTAAGCCATTTTTGGTCGACAGCATTTCTTTACATGTGCCTGACTTTTGCACACTACTGTGTATCTGTATACATATCATATAAAATTGACAATTTAAATATATTTTTAATTAGTGAGGTTAAGATTAAACCCAGCAAGTTCAACTGACCAGTCACTACAGCTTCAAATTTTAATGACTAAATAAATTATACCTTTAACACACTAACAAATTGTATAGTGGCTAATTATGGTTGATTGTAATTGTCAAATAGATTGAAAACATAATCACAGACCCCACTTTGAGAAGCGATGCCACCCCTGGGAATGCAGTTTAGGTAGCTGAATGGCCTCTGGGTTTAATAGAAAAGCAATAAAACTGCATCCGGCCTTTCGGTTTATAATTCTGTTCAGTGTTTATGGAAGTCATTAGAAATTGTCTGGTAGTATAAAGTCAAGGCAGGACTCCGCACCATTACTAACAGAGTGTCCTTGGTGTAAGTGATAAAACTTTGAGATTATATCACTCGCTTTAAGCTACTATTTCTGTTCCGTGCATCCCAGACCGATAGCGAGGGGTTTGAGGGGTTTTTTTTTTGTGTCGACTGGGCCCCAAAGCCATCTGGAGCACCTCTCTGTGGGTGTTTATGGGTCTGGAGGATGTTCTCAGCTCCCTTAGAGCAGAAGTTCTTCAGTAAGCTTGTGAGGTGAAGCTGATGGACGTCAGGGTGATGCTTGGGCTTTGGAGTCGATCCCTGTGGAATGACGCAGTATGTGGCCTTGAGCCTACCCTGGCCCTCTGTAACCTCTTCTAATCAGACTGTTAAGTTTGAGAGAGTGAGTTTAACCTGGTACCAGCTCCCCTGAGGTACTCGCAAGCTTACAGACATCAAATACACCCACAGTGAGAGAGAGAGAGAGAGAGAGAGAGACACACACACACACCAACTGACACGGGGGCTAACGGTCAAACACCAGCTGAGCTATAAGAGGCACTTTAGCCTCTAAATGTACCGCACTCCCCTTGAATCCACATGGAGCGAGACGTTTTGTGTGTGTGTGTCCACCAGGCTGCTCTCATTTTTGTCTGATCCTCCAACAGGCCTTACTTTTCCAAAGTGGCTTTATGGCTCTAATTAACCGCGGCGCAAATCATTCACACACACAGGCTATAATTTTTAGGCCGACAGTGAGAATATATAGCCATGTTACTGACGGATCCCTCAGCTTGGAGAGAATAATACATATGAAAATAGTGAGTGGCTGCCAGACAAAGGAAATGAAAGTTAAAAAAAAAAAGCTTTATACTAATTTCATATTTTTGCCTGACTGCAATGACCAAAAATGTAAGTTAATTAGGATAGATTTCAGACTGGATTGGTGTTAAACACTTCAGTGTGGTTTGGATCGTGGACACTGAAGAAAAGGCTAGCTTGTTTGGTGTGTGTGTGTGTGTGTGTGTGTGTGTGTGTGTTCTATGTCGCATGGTTACAGTGCGAGTGATATGGAGGAGATGTGACACCATCGCTGCAGCAATCTGGAGCGGGGGGCAGTGCGGCAGCATGGGCAAGGACACGCTTACCTTCAGAGTCCCACCACACCACACGCTCACTCTCTCTTTCTCTCACACACACACACACACACACACACAGAGCGAGCTTTTATCTCAACCCTTTTTCCTTTTGCATATGCATACTTGCTCTGCTCTTTAAAAATCTCATTTATTCAATTTTTGTTTGCTTTCGTTAGTCTGTCTTCAATCAACCGCTTCTCTTTTTTCACTCAGTGTTCCTTTCTGTCTCTCACACTGATTTTCTTATTCTCTCTCTCTCTCTCTCTCTCTCTCTCTCTCTCTCTCTCTCTCTCCATATGGAAACTATTACTCCTGCCGTTCTTCTCACCGCAAACATTCCAGCATCACTTCCAGCTTTTTTTTTGTGACTTTATTTCAACCTTGTATGCCTAGTTAGAGGCCTCTTTCTTTTACACACACACACACACACACACACACACACACACACACACACACACACACACACACACACACACAAACTTCCAGTCAGCCTGATTCATTTTCTTCATCATAATTATCAGAATTCATAAGTTTGTCCACTGAAATCCCGATAATCGCCCACATATGAGATGGACCATGGTGCATACAGAAATCCAATTTCCATCAGTTCCACATGTGAGTGTACGAGCGAGTCACTCCCCCATGGCTATGATTATAAATGAAAATGAGGTCCAGACTCAGCGACTTATAATGTTACATGACATGATTGTACATAACCATTATGTTTATTTCATTGTGTAGTATGACGTTATTGACCCAGTTGTATGCGCCTCATTGAGAGAACGATGTTTTTCCATTTCTCAGGTCTCTCTTTTGGCTTCAGGTCAGCGTTGTTCAGCTTGCTGGGACTGTTAACACAGCTCTGTACTCAAACTGAGCGTTTTTCATTGGCATTTGGTCCAGTAGCAAAGTTTTTCAGTGATCTTTGTTGTCTGCTTGAGAATTAATAGCTAACAGCCCTGTTTGATAATGACTGGGTATGTGTATATGGCATGTGGTATGAATAGCAAACACTGAAACATAGGATTAAAAAAAAAAGCACAAAGAATAGACTGGTTCATAGCCTGTGATCCTGGGATAGGATCCAGATTACTGAATGCATGAATGAGTCTGGTTCTCAAAACCACGTAGCAGCACTATGATTTTGCGGCACAAACGCAGCAGGACTTCACAGAGGATTTAATACACTGATAGCATCCTTACTGTGTTGGTGTTAAATCATATTTTTGTCAGGTTAATTTCATCACTGTGTGGACTTCGTTTGAATTCTTGTCATTAATTTTCGCTAGCAGCAGTAGTGCAAATTGTTACTCTCACTCAGGATCTTTCTACTTTATTCTTCTTCTTATGATGATTATTCTCCTAATGTTTTTTAGGACGTTATTTCTCCCTCAGTTTTCAACCAATCATCACCACATTTCACATGACGAATACCTCTGGGCTGAATTAAGTTGCTGTGACTTTTGGTGCAGATTTGGATCACCAAACCGGAATGATCCATGAAAAACGGGCTTTTTTCCTCACTAAGCGTCATTCTGTAGCTATCATCATTCCGGATCTATAGGGTACGGTGACTTTAGTCACAGTGGATATAAAAAGTGTACACACCCCATTAAAATGATAGGTTTTTCTGATGTAAAAAAAAAATGAGACTATGATAAATAATTTCAAAACTTTTCCCACCTTTAATGTGACCTATAACCTGTACAATTCAATTGAAAAACAAACAAATCTGTTAGGGGGGGAAAAAAAAGTACAATAATCTGGTTGCATAAGTGTGCACACCCTTAAACTAATACTTTGTTGAAGCACCTTTTGATTTAATTACAGCGTTCAGTCTTTTTGGGTTCACACATACCGTCAATTAAAATGACCCTGATTAACCCCAAATAAAGTTCAGACATTTACTCAGTTGCATCCTCCAGCAAAAGCCAGGGTTCACAGAGAGCTTACAAAACATCAGAGGGATCTCATTGTTGAAAGGTATCAGTCAGGAGAAGGGTACAAAAAAAAAATTCCACGGCATTAGATATACCATGGAGCACAGTGAAGACCGTCATCAAGAAGTGGAGAAAATATGGGACAACAGTGACATTACCGAGAACTGGACGTCCCTCCAAAATTGATGAAAAGACAAGATGAAAACTGGTCAGGGAGGCTGCCGAGAGGTCTACAGCAACACTGAAGGAGTTGCAGGAATTTCTGGCAAGTACTGGTTGTGTACTACATGTGACAACAAGCTCCCGTATTCTCCATATGTCTGGACGATGAGGTAGGGTCAAAGAAAAACATCCAGGCCCGGCTAAATTTTGCAAAAAAATGCATCAACTCTCCCAAAAGCATGTGGGGAAAATGTGCTATAGTGTGATGAAACCAAGGTTGAACTTTTTGGCCACAATTCCAAAAGGTATGTTTGGCGCAAAAATAAAACTGCGCATCACCAAAAGAACACCATACCCACGGTGAAGCATAGTGATGGCAGCATCATGTTTTGGGGTTGTGTTTCTTTAGCTGGAGGGAATTATGAACAGTTCTAAATACCAGTCAATTTTGGCCCAAAACCTTCAGGTGTCTGCTAGAAAGCTAAAGATGAAGAGGAATTTCATCTTTCAGCATGACAATGACCCCAAAAAATTTTTGGAATGGCCCAGCCAGAGCCCAGACCTAAATCCAACTGAAAATCTGTGGGGTGACCTGAAGAGGGCTGTGCACAAGAGATGCCCTCGCAATCTGACAGATTTGGAGCGCTTTTGCAAGGAAGAGTGGGTAAATATTGCCAAGTCTAGATGTGGCAGGCTGATCGACTCTGACCCAAAAAGACTGAATGCTGTAATTAAATAAAAAAGTTCTTCAACAAAGTATTAGTTTAGGGGTGTGCACACTTATGCAGTCAGCTTATTGTATGATTTTTTATTTTTTGTGTTTTCCCCCCTAACAGATTTGTTTGTTTTTCAATTGAATTGTACAGGTTATAGGTCACATTAAAAGTGGGAAAAGTTTTGAAATTATTTATCGTGGTCTCTCTTTTTTTTTTTTTAAACATCAGAAAAACCTCTCATTTTAACGGGGTGTGTACACTTTTTTTATATCCACTGTATCTAGTTATTGTTTAAATTTAAAAACCGTTTCTTGTCAAGATGTTATCAATAATTTTGTCGCCATCATTATGAGCCGGTTAACCAAACCAGACAAGTGAAAGTACAAGTGTTCAGCCGATTTTATTGGAAAAATCAAGTCAACATGAGAGATTTGACTAGTAGGTGGGAATCATGAGTTTCAAGCTGATTGAACTAACAGTGAGTGAGCTGGAAGCAACAACAAAACACACGGACCGGTGACGAATATCACTAAAAATCCCAAGATGGTGGCGCCTGTGAGTTTGCTGTATTGCATAACACAATGTTAAAAAACGCCTAAAATGAAAGCTCATCACAACGCTGCACAAAATTAACAATATATTCCATAAATGTGATTTATTCTTGAGTAGACACTAGTTTTATGTACAGTAGATTCCAACACTTTTAAATGTCTTTAAAGGCCAAACGAAAACATGCTGTTCTCCCATACAAACGTATGGGAGGTTCATCAGCACAGCGGCACACTGTCAAACTTGGTGAAGGTTAATCCAAGCACATCTTCCATCTTAGATTTAACAAAGATGGTATTAATTCGGCGGCACGGTGGTGTAGTGGTTAGCACTGTCGCCTCACAGCAAGAAGGTCCGGGTTCGAGCCCCATGGCCGACGAGGGCCTTTCTGTGCAGAGTTTGCATGTTCTCCCCGTGTCCGCGTGGGTTTCCTCCGGGTGCTCCGGTTTCCCCCACAGTCCAAAGACATGCAGGTTAGGTTAACTGGTGACTCTAAATTGACCGTAGGTGTGAATGTGAGTGTGAATGGTTGTCTGTGTCTATGTGTCAGCCCTGTGATGACCTGGAGACTTGTCCAGGGTGTACCCTGCCTTTCGCCCGTAGTCAGCTGGGATAGGCTCCAGCTTGCCTGCGACCCTGTAGAAGGATAAAGCGGCTAGAGATAATGAGATGAGATGAGATGGTACTGTATTAATTCACTTCAATTCAATTCAACTTTGTCATATGCACTCGAGACAGGGTCACACAGTACAATGAAATTCTAATTCTGAGTCCTCCAGCACCATTACCTAGACATTAAAAACAAGAGAAATTAATTAAAATTAAATCAAGTAATTTAAAATAAAGAAATTAAAGAGCTATCAAGTAATTAACGATGACGATGCCACTTTTACATCATAACTGTGACATTGGTGCTGTCTTCTAAGTTGGTGGGAAAAAAATTAGAACTATAGGTTTTCTTGGTTTCTCATCGGACTAGTTCT
Source organism: Neoarius graeffei (assembly GCF_027579695.1). NCBI lineage: Eukaryota > Metazoa > Chordata > Actinopteri > Siluriformes > Ariidae > Neoarius > Neoarius graeffei. The sequence continues at coordinate 74,819,914 of NC_083569.1, read as the reverse complement.
TGTTTTTGATGTCCGTTTAAAAAGCAGGAGATTGATAGGTGATTTACACTCTTAATCTGCCTCAAGAGAAGAGAGAAGAGACAGGAGGAAAGCATAGAAATAAAAAAGAACGAGAGGTAGAGACAGTAAAACCTCCAGGTGTTTGATGTCTAATCTTATTTCTGTGGTGAATTAGGACGAGACATGAAGCTGTAACGTTCTGGTTGGGGTTTATGAAGCTCTGTCGTGGTTGTGGTGTGCTCTTCCAAACCTCAGCTTCCAGAAGATTTAAATAGGAATGTTTCTGGTTCACTTTCACTGTCACAGTATCCTGTTTAAATGGCTCTATCCACATTCCTTCTCAGCAGGCAGATGTCAGTCCTCTGCCTAATGTGAACATAGACACTGGAGCTTTTTAAACCCAGTAATGCTGGGTCCTGATATTTCTGTAATTAGTTTGAACCTACTCATGGCTCCTTATCCCTCTCGCTCTCTCTCACTCACTCACACACGTGCGCGCATACATCCAGAGGTCCACCTCTACGCACCTGTGCGCCGGACTTGCTTTTGGACCCGGCTCGAGTTGCCCGTGTGGAATCTTTGTAATGTAAGAGTGAAGAATGGGAGAAAGGGGAGATGGCGGGGGGAGAGAGAGAGAGATGAAGGTGGAGGAGGCATTTGATGAAGGAGCGAAAGAGAGCGAGAAGGATGAGGGTCAGCAGAGGTGGGGGGGCCACGCTGAAATGAACACTTGCTTCTTTACTCAGGCCGTCAGGGTCATGGAAGGGCGTTAGGAGAGTTTGACAAAATGATGTTTCTGCCCTCATAAAAGAGTCGGGTGCGTACACACACACTTACACTCTCTCTCTCACTCACACACACTCCTCTGTCACCTCTGGCCCCTCCATCCCCCCAATGCATGTTTCAAAGCGTGGCTGAATGAATACAGCCATTGTTGCAGTGCGAGGAGGAGAGAGAGAGAAGGTGGAGGGGGTGTACCGGGTGAGGAGAGAAGCTGAATGTTTATGATGATAGGATGGGATTGAAGACATGCGTTTTCCTGTGTATAATTATTGTAAACACAATGAAGGCTAAGCAATAATTTTACTTTAATCTTTTCTTTGAGGCCTGAGTAAAGGCTTCATATGGCCTATTAGATTTATTGCATTTTTTCTGAACACACACACACGGTATTTATTATTATAGCTTGCTTCCAAAGGGCCTTGCGGCATGTACTGTGGATACATATCGTCAAGGTTTTGCTTTGGATGTCTAGCGCCGACGTTGTTCTTGTGTCCCTCTGTTTCAAGTTGTGCGATTAGACACGCGTGTGCGCATTAGATATGTTTTAGAGCTCGCTCAGAACAGTCACTAATTATTTGCAGAGTGCTTGCTTAACCTTGAGTGGACTCATTAGAAATCATTGCTTGACAGTTGTTCAATCATGAGAGGCGAAAATGTTCCTGAGCTGAAATTGCTGTAATTATGCTGGCATTGGACAGCTTTCTGCAACTTTTCAAACTCTTTGTGTATCAGGCTGAAAAGAGGGTATAAAGGAGCGCGTAAAATAGACAGTGTGTGAATGAGTGAGAGAGAAACGGAAATTTGTGTTCGTGTCACTTATTGTGTCTGAATGCAAATTTGTGTCAAGGACAGAAAACAGAAGGTGTGTTAAAGAGAGAGAGAGAGAGAAGAACATGAATAGATGTTTTCTCTGGTAGTGTCTCGCGTAAACAACATGGATCAGCGCTACCACACCGCTCCTCCTCCTCTCTGTCTCTCCCTGTCTTTGTGTCCTCACTTCTCTTCTTTCCCTGTTGGTTTTAATTCCTCAACAAGTTGACATCCAAAAAGTGTACAAATTTGCTTTGTATTAAACTTTTTTGAAGGAACTTTTTTGCAGTTTGAAATGCTTTACATAGTCACACCACTTTTTGCGACCTTTACCTTTTGGCGGATCCGGCTCCACAGGGGAGCCAGGGTGGGCGTGGTCTACCCAATCACAAGGCTAGCCCACCCACCCAAGAAGGAGAGGGAGAGAGAGAAAATCTCATCTCATTATCTCTAGCCGCTTTATCCTGTTCTACAGGGTCGCAGGCAAGCTGGAGCCTATCCCAGCTGACTACGGGCGAAAGGCGGGGTACACCCTGGACAAGTCGCCAGGTCATCACAGGGCTGACACATAGACACAGACAACCATTCACACTCACATTCACACCTATGCTCAATTTAGAGTCACCAGTTAACCTAACCTGCATGTCTTTGGACTGTGGGGGAAACCGGAGCACCCGGAGGAAACCCACGCGGACACGGGGAGAACATGCAAACTCCGTGCAGAAAGGCCCTCGCCGGCCACGGGGCTCGAACCCGGACCTTCTTGCTGTGAGGCGACAGCGCTAACCACTACACCACCGTGCCGCCCGAGAGAGAAAATTTGCATGAAAAACATGTCACGAGGACATATATTTTTATTTATTTATTTTTGACCAAGTGTGAAGATCTGACGTTGTTTTAGAAAGAAAGAAATCACAACTTCATTCATCAGACACTTGTGAAATTCCTCTCTGCATTTAACCTGTCTGAAGCAGTGAACACACACGCATATACACAGAAAGGCCCCCGCCGGCTGCTGGGCTCAAACCCAGAACTTTCTTGCTGTGAGGCGACCGTGCTAACCACTTACACCAGCGTGCCGCCCCATATTTATACAGATTCTAAAGGCTTCACAAACTTTCAAGCACCACTGCATGCATGCATACACAGAAAGCGCAGCTGATGAAGGACTTCTGTCTGAAACGTCCTCTTACTTATGAAGATATCCTAAAATAATTTGTCCCCTACAGAAGCTCCCCGACCCTCCCTGTTCTGGAGAGCTGGAGCCGGGCCTGCCATAATCGCAACTTGAATACATGTTTTCTCTTGCTTGGCCTTTCAGAAAAATACACAAAATCTTCAGACCACTTCATGCAAGATTCATATCAGCTTGTTTCTTTTCAGTGTTATGTTGTTTTGTCTCAACTAGTCTCTACAGTTCACTGCAACATCTAAAGATGACGGTGCAGAAAGGAAGCAGACAATCACATCAAACTTCTGTTTTCTTTAAATATGCTGTAGTTTCCCCAACAGAAATGAAATGTTAGTTAAATTACAAAGTATTTAAACAATAATATTATTAAAATTAAACCAAAAAATGTCTTTGTCTGGGCGGCACAGTGGTGCAGTGGTTAGCACTGTCACCTGACAGCAAGAAGGTTCTGGGTTCGAGCCCAATGGCTGACAGGAGACCTTTCTGTCTGTGTGGGTTTCCTCTGGGTGCTCTGGTTTCCTCCCACAGTCCAAGGGCATGCAGTTAGGCTAATTGGCTACTCTAAATAGCCCATAGGTGTGAATGGTTGTTTCCCAAGCCCAGGAATGGGAGGGTGGTGGCAGGCAGGGCATCTGGCATAAAACTTTGCTCCAATTAATATGATGTGGATCTATATATATATATATATATATATATATATATATATATATATATCTCCATCCATCCATTATCTGTAACTGCTTATCCTGTACAGGGTCTCAGGCAAGTTGGAGCCTATCCCAGCTGACTATGGGCGAGAGGCGGGGTACACCCTGGACAAGTAGCCAGATCATGGCAGGGCTGACACATAGACACAGACAACCATTCGCACTCACATTCACACCTACGGTCAATTTAGAGTCACCAGTTAACCTAACCTGCACCTGGAGGAAACCCACGCAGGCACGGGGAGAACATGCAAACTCCACACAGAAAGGCCCTCGTTGGCCACTGGGCTTGAACCCACAACCTTCTTGCTGTGAGGCAACAGTGCTAACCACTACACCACCGTGCTGAGATATCTCATTCTCATCTCATTATCTCTAGCCGCTTTATCCTTCTACAGGGTCGCAGGCAAGCTGGAGCCTATCCCAGCTGACTATGGGCGAGAGGCGGGGTACACCCTGGACAAGTCGCCAGGTCATCACAGGGCTGACACATAGACACAGACAACCATTCACACTCACATTCACACCTACGGTCAATTTAGAGTCACCAGTTAACCTAACCTGCACCTGGAGGAAACCCACGCAGGCACGGGGAGAACATGCAAACTCCACACAGAAAGGCCCTCGTTGGCCACTGGGCTTGAACCCACAACCTTCTTGCTGTGAGGCAACAGTGCTAACCACTACACCACCGTGCTGAGATATCTCATTCTCATCTCATTATCTCTAGCCGCTTTATCCTTCTACAGGGTCGCAGGCAAGCTGGAGCCTATCCCAGCTGACTATGGGCGAGAGGCGGGGTACACCCTGGACAAGTAGCCAGATCATGGCAGGGCTGACACATAGACACAGACAACCATTCACACTCACATTCACACCTACGGTCAATTTAACCTAACCAGTTAACAGTCACCAGTTAACCTAACCTGCATGTCTTTGGACTGTGGGGGAAACCGGAGCACCCGGAGGAAACCCACGTGGACACGGGGAGAACATGCAAACTCCGCACAGAAAGGCCCTCGCCGGCCACGGGGCTCGAGCCCGGACCTTCTTGCTGTGAGGCGACAGCGCTAACCAGTGCTGAGCGTAAATGAGTACCCCCACTTTGAAAAGTAACATTTTAAACAATATCTCAATGAACACAAACATTTTCCAAAATGTTGACAAGACAAAGTTTAATATAACATCTGTTTAACTTATAACGGGAAAGTAAGGTTAATAATATAAACTTAGATTACACATTTTTTCAGTTTTCCTCAAATTAGGGTGGTGCAAAAATGAGTACACTCCACAACAAAAACTACTACAGCTAGTACTTTGTATGGCCTCCATGATTTTTAATGACAGCACCAAGTCTTCTAGGCATGGAATGAACAAGTCGGCGACATTTTGCAACATCAATCTTTTTCCATTCTTCAACAACGACCTCTTTTAGTGACTGGATGCTGGATGGAGAGTGATGCTCAACTTGTCTCTTCAGAATTCCCCAAAGAAAATAATTTCTTTGCACCACAAAGGTGAAGGCTACAAGAAGATCAGCAAAGCTTTACTTATCAGTCAGAATACTGTCGCAAAAGTGGTACAAACATTTAAGAAAGATGGAACTGCAACCATCTCACAGAGACGTCCAGGTCGTCCATGGAAGTTAACACCTCGACAGGAGCGTCTTCTGATGAGAAGGGCTGAAGAAAATCGGCATGCAAGTTCACTGCAGTTATCTAAAGAAGTAGAAAGCCAAACTGGGGTGACTATTTCCCGTGACACAATACAGCGTACACTGCAGAGGAATGGCATGCATGGATGCCGTCCACGAAAGAAGCCTCTCCTAAAGCCCAGGCACAAAAAAGCCCGCCTAGAGTTTGCCAGGGCCCATGCTGACAAAGATGAAGACTACTGGGACTCTAGACTCTGGAGTGATGAGACCAAGGTAAATGTTTTTGGAACCGATGGCTTCAAAACTGTATGGCGTCGCAAAGGTGAGGAATACAAAGAAAAATGCCTGGTGCCTACAGTGAAACATGGTGGTGGCAGTGTCCTTATGTGGGGCTGCATGAGTGCTGCTGGTGTCGGGGAGCTGCATTTCATTGACGGCATCATGAATTCACAGACGTGTTGCTCTATACTGAAAGAGAAGATGCTACCATCACTCCGTGCCCTTGGTCGTCGTGCACTTTTCCAACATGACTAAACACACATCTAAGGCCACTGTTGGATTTCTGAAGAAGAACAGGGTGAAAGTGATTCAGTGGCCGAGTACGTCTCCTGATCTGAACCCAATCGAACACCTCTCAGTCACTAAAAGAGGTCGTTGTTGAAGAATGGAAAAAGATTGATGTTGCAAAATGTCGCCAACTTGTTCATTCCATGCCTAGAAGACTCGGTGCTGTCATTAAAAATCATGGAGGCCATACAAAGTACTAGATGGAGTAGTTTTTGTTGTGGGATGTACTCATTTTTGCACCACCCTAATTTGAGTAAAACTGAAAAAATGTGTAATCTAAGTTATATTATTAACCTTACTTTCACGTTATAAGTTAAACAGATGTTATATTAAACTTTGTCTTGTCAACATTTTGGAAATTCTTTGTGTTCACTGAGATATTGTTTAAAATGTTACTTTTCAAAGGGGGCGTACTCATTTATGCTCAGCACTGTGTGTGTGTGTGTAAATATAATAAAAATAAAATACTTGCTGTTTATTACTGGTTAGATTCAGAAGAGGTATGTTGCTCTAATCAAATGTAAACCGATGACTGCTGTTTAACATTAGTATTTCGAATCACTTAAAACCAACATCGTTTTTTTTTTTTTTGCATTAAAAACTCCTTTTTCTTCCTTTTCATTCCAGCCGATCTCTATATCTGGTTTTGGAGAAAAATTTGTAAAATCCAGTTCCATAAATTTCCCTACTTACATCAGTCTGTATAAAACTAACAGGACTGAATGGTGGCACGGGTTACCTTTTAATGCTTAACCACAAAATTATGGCTGTGTATAAGATCCATATCCATTTGGTGGGTATGTTTTGTCTTGCAGTGTTGCTTGACGTTACCACTGTTGACTCGTGACACAGACTCTGAACAGATGAGAGTCCAGACTGTTTTGAATCTGTTGCAGGAAGAATAAACGCATACTTCTCCATCCATTCATTTATAAATATTCTGATTTCACTGTTGAGTTCTTTTTTTTAAACAAGCCGTATCGTCAGTTTGCTAAACAGAGGAAAGGATGGAAAAAAAATCTATCTGTAAATACTTTCCCCTTTCTGACCTAATGTCTCTAGCCTTGAAGCTCGCCTCTGGACTCATGAGTTGCCTTCAGCGAAATCATTTACATAAATCCTTGTGATTGGCCACATCAGAGGATCTGTTCCAGAAGCCAAGCTGGTTCATGTTTAGAAAAATGGAGACACTGAACTCCAGCCAGTTTTTCTTTCATACTTTTGTCTGTCAGTTCTGTCTGTTGAAATACTTTGCTGGCTCCACCAGTTGAGGACCCCTGCTCTGGCCCATTTCACAGCTCCATTGTCCTTTCCTGTGCTTTATCTCTTCATCAAGCCCTTGGCCACAGACACTTTTCCTCTCGTTCTTCTATCAGCTCCACCAGTCTCTCTCTCTCTCTCTCTCTCTCGCTCGACTCAGCTCATTCTCCAGCACTTCTTTACTGCAACATCCAATAGATAACGAGCAGGATCTACCCAACAGGAAATACCACTGCTGTGTGTGTAAGGTGTTAAGGTGTGTAAGTAGTGTTTTGTGTGCAGGTGTGTCCGCGGGTGAATCCCTGGTGCACCTGCAGAATGGTTGGGGTTGGGGGCTGGGCGGGAGCATGGCGGTGAGAGCCTGTTGGTGCATGTCTTGTGTCGTACTGATTTTCCATAACGGTGTGTGATACGAGTGTGTTTTGGGGGCAGGGAGAAACAAGAACATGAAAATAGCAACCTGGCTCCCTTGAACAATTTAGCTGTAGTGTGTGTTAAGAGGGTGTTGAGTGTGTGTGCTCCTAACTGTAAGAGGACTCCGATAACCTTTAACCTCTATGAGAGGAACTGGAAACTGTTGCCTCACCACACACACACACACACACACACACACACACACACACACACACACGGTCTATTTATGTCATTGCACTATAATTCTAGATAAACATAGCTTTATTACACCATCATCATGTTAATCATTTTAAAGCAGCAGAAAAATGTGCTTCTCCTTCACGGTGTCTATTATAAGTCTGTATCTCTTTTAAATAACGTTTAAGTGAATGCTTCTTAGCTACATTCATTGATTTTATCATTAACATTTTAAATGTAAACACGCTAAATCAATAAACCGCATGATTTCTAACAGGTTTCATGCGCTAACTTCAACTGCTCATGGATATTACAGTGGATAATTTTTTAATCAATCGTATATTGATATTTAATTATTTGAGCAGCTTGAGTTTCATACAATCCTTCTCATATCCAATGTATCACAAAGGACATGATGTTAATGTCTTAATTTAGCCTCGGGTTGCTATTGTTTCTCTGAAGTTTCATTAGCTTTTTAACTGCCATTTACATGCTAATGTAGAAACGGCTTCTAAACAGGAACGACAGAGCCGATTTGGTTAAATGTAAATACAGTCTTGAGGGGTTCACAGTGAGCGCAGGAGTTAGTCTTCCTCTCTTATCTATGATCGAGGGATTTTATACTCTCCCACATCCTGAGCTTGAGAACAGTCTGAAACTTTCAAACCGGTCACAGATCAGGGTAAACAGGCCTACAGCTACCAAACCCTGCAGAAGTGTTGAAATAGTAATTAGAGCTTAGTGCGTTGAGTGGGTTAGTGGCAGATCTGCACAGAGAAAATGAAAAAGGATCCCACATGTTTACATATTTGGCCATATTTATATCACAGTTATTTAGGTAAGCAGAGTGAGTGTTGCCCTTCTCCAAAAGCTACATGTGATATTTACAGTGTAAAATAAGATAAGAAACTAATACAGTGAAATCGTGATGAAGGAGAAAGATAGGACAGAAATGGAGCACGTGAACGTCTGCGTCTGAGATCGCTCAGTGTTAGCGTCAGGTAGAAAATGTAGTTCCTGAGGCACTCTCTGCTGCTCACAGTCAGGGCTATTTGGAGGGGTGTGTGTGTGAGAGAGAGAGAGAGTCTCAGGGGAGTGAGAGGTCATGCTTTGGGGTCCCTAAATCTTAGTGTATGTATCAATGTATCCGGTCATGCATCATGACCCTCAGCAGGCTTGTCAAGATAGTTTAATGCTAATATTAAGCATCATATATGTAAAATCCACATTCACTGGATATGAGCAATCGTGCGCTCTGATTAGCTATTGTACTACTGGGATATCAGCTCATATACCATGAATAGAGGAAAAATAAAATGGCGGAGTGTGTTGCTGAACCAACCGAGGAGGAAATAAAAACTACGCGAAAACAAAACCCCCAAAAATAAAAAAAGCAATAAAATCTGAAATAAAAGTATTTGATGGTAAAAAAAAATATCTTTTTCAATAATAATTAATAATTTTTCAAAAATTATTATTCTAGCATTTTTCACAAGTTGCTACTGCCATTTCGCAGGTTTGTTTACATTCTAAGCGGAAATTATTTTGTCAGATGTTTTCGATAAAGTTTTTCTTTATCGCATTTGAAAAAAATAAAAATGCTATGTTTCTCAAAATCCAGTGAACGTGGATATACGCGCCTTGTCGGCTATCAGCTCATGTGCGACTTGATTTCATGGAATAACTGTTAAAAAAAATTATCTATATAATCTGAAATTCATCACACTTGCTACGTTTACATACACAAAATGTTCCAGTTTTTGGCTTCATTCTGGAAAAAAACAAAACTACCCGCGATATTCCTTATAAGCTGTTTACATGGCTTTTAAAAATTAATATTCCACTAATATTCTCGTTTACATGCAGTCGTGCATTCTCTGATTGTCTAGTTGGTTTGCGTACAAAGCACAGAGCGAACCAAAAATAGGGAATAGGCCGTGTGTCACAAACTACCCGAGTTAAAATCCCCAGTTGAGACGCATATTCCAAATGAGCTGTATACTGTACACGTCCAAAGTATGCTCCTAAAACCCGAATAATTTTGGCAAATCAGAAAATGCTGAATTTGGATAAGGGCCACATTCAGAATTTACACATAGAATACTCTGTTTACACAACCTGTATCAAATTCTGAATATTTTAATATTTGGAATATTAGTGTGCATGTAAATGTACAACCCCGATTCCAAAAAAGTTGGGACAAAGTACAAATTGTAAATAAAAACGGAATGCAATAATTTACAAATCTCAAAAACTGATATTGTATTCACAATAGAACATAGACAACATATCAAATGTCGAAAGTGAGACATTTTGAAATTTCATGCCAAATATTGGCTCATTTGAAATTTCATGACAGCAACACATCTCAAAAAAGTTGGGACAGGGGCAATAAGAGGCTGGAAAAGTTAAAGGTACAAAAAAGGAACAGCTGGAGGACCAAATTGCAACTCATTCGGTCAATTGGCAATAGGTCATTAACATGACTGGGTATAAAAAGAGCATCTTGGAGTGGCAGCGGCTCTCAGAAGTAAAGATGGGAAGAGGATCACCAATCTCCCTAATTCTGCGCCGACAAATAGTGGAGCAATATCAGAAAGGAGTTCGAGAGTGTAAAATTGCAAAGAGTTTGAACATATCATCATCTACAGTGCATAATATCATCAAAAGATTCAGAGAATCTGGAAGAATCTCTGTGCGTAAGGGTCAAGGCCGGAAAACCATACTGGGTGGCCGTGATCTTCGGGCCCTTAGACGGCACTGCATCACATACAGGCATGCTTCTGTATTGGAAATCACAAAATGGGCTCAGGAATATTTCCAGAGAACATTATCTGTGAACACAATTCACCGTGCCATCCGCCGTTGCCAGCTAAAACTCTATAGTTCAAAGAAGAAGCCGCATCTAAACATGATCCAGAAGCGCAGACGTCTTCTCTGGGCCAAGGCTCATTTAAAATGGACTGTGGGAAAGTGGAAAACTGTTCTGTGGTCAGACGAATCAAAATTTGAAGTTCTTTATGGAAATGAGGGACGCCGTGTCATTCGGACTAAAGAGGAGAAGGACGACCCAAGTTATCATCAGCACTCAGTTCAGAAGCCTGCATCTCTGATGGTATGGGGTTGCATTAGTGCGTGTGGCATAGGCAGCTTACACATCTGGAAAGACACCATCAATGCTGAAAGGTATATCCAGGTTCTAGAGCAACATATGCTCCCGTCCAGACGACGTCTCTTTCAGGGAAGACCTTGCATTTTCCAACATGACAATGCCAAACCACATACTGCATCAATTACAGCATCATGGCTGCGTAGAAGAAGGGTCCGGGTACTGAACTGGCCAGCCTGCAGTCCAGATCTTTCACCCATAGAAAACATTTGGCGCATCATAAAACGGAAGATACGACAAAAAAGACCCAAGACAGTTGAGCAACTAGAATCCTACATTAGACAAGAATGGGTTAACATTCCTATCCCTAAACTTGAGCAACTTGTCTCCTCAGTCCCCAGACGTTTACAGACTGTTGTAAAGAGAAAAGGGGATGTCTCACAGTGGGAAACATGGCCTTGTCCCAACTTTTTTGAGATGTGTTGTTGTCATGAAATTTAAAATCACCTAATTTTTCTCTTTAAATGATACATTTTCTCAGTTTAAACATTTGATATGTCATCTATGTTCTATTCTGAATAAAATATGGAATTTTGAAACTTCCACATCATTGCATTCCGTTTTTATTTACAATTTGTACTTTGTCCCAACTTTTTTGGAATCGGGGTTGTACTGATTTGTGCTTTAAAGCAAGAATATTTCAATATTTAAAACAAGAATATTTTGTTGCTTTTTTTATTTTTTGGGGTTTTGTTTTCGAGTAGAGATTTTATTTCCTCCTCAGTTGTTTCAGTATGTATGTGTGTGTGTATATATATAATATATGTATGTATGTATGTATGTGTATATATATAATGTGTGTGTGTGTGTATATATATATATATATATATATATATATATATATATATATATATATATATATATATATAATATTTAGTACATAATTGAAAGCTGAAAATAATGATTGGAAATGAGGAACAAGTTACATGGAATTTAAAATTAAGCTAGAAAAGTAACCAATGGGCTATAGATGAGTTCATGTCTAGCAGCAGATCTTGATAGTGTTCGAAAAAAGAAAGACTATGATATATTGAACGTTAGAGCATCTCATTATTATTTTCCACAGTGTACTACTGAAAAGGTATTGAACATAATGATACTGTGTAACCCTACCCCTCCTCTCTCTTTTTCCATGTTGGTATTAGGTTTATGAGGTTTCTTTTTTCTGACTTTTGGAAAATTAATAGAATTAAAATAATTCATTAGTTTTATACCCAAAGCAGCTCACTAATCTTTGAAATGTAGTCTTTGGTCGTTTCTGTGATGCTCCATTCAAAGAGAACTGAGCTTGAAAGAAATGGGTTTCAACAATTATCTATTACAAGAATTTATAAAAATTTAAAATTTACATTTAAATTTAAAATAATCATGTAATTATTTCATTTAGAGAAAAATGTATTAATGTGTGAAGCTGATAAATGATAACCGCAGTGAACACAATGCAGTGGTGAATCTCATGGGATAATGAACAATAATTAATCTCTCTCTCTCTCTCTCTCTCTCTCTCTAGGTTTAGTGATGATAGGGGTTATATCCTGTACCCTCAGATAGGGGACCGTCTGGACCTCATCTGTCCTGCATCAGACCCCCCAGGACCCCGTGCTCCAGCCGAGTACGAGTACTATAAATTGTACCTGGTGTCCTCCCGTGAGCAGGCGGACAGATGTGAGGTGACGGGAGCGCCGAACCTGCTGCTCACCTGTGACAAGCCCAACAGTGACATGCGCTTCACCATCAAGTTCCAGGAGTACTCGCCCAACCTCTGGGGACATGAGTTCAAAACCATGCATGATTACTACATCATAGGTAAGGGTGGGGGGCGAGAGAGAGAGAGTGTTTGTGTTGGGGGGGGGTGTTGTTGTGCTTGTTCTGAGTTGCTTCGCCTGCTAATCTCCAAGTGTTGGAGAATAACAGCAATATTTTTCCACATTGATTTAAGGCTTGTTTTCATTTTTTCTGTGATTCTCAACCTAGATTTAGCACATTGTGAGTGCTATCAGACGGAGCCATCTTGTTAAAGGTCATGTTTTGGGGGGGGGGGGGGCGGTGTGTCTGAAACAGCACATGATGACTGGTAAAGAAAATAAGCCAGCACAAATATACCAGCGTCTCACATCCGGACTGAAAAAAAAAGATGTCTGTGGAAAGTATGTTACCTTCATTTGCACTTTCTCCCCATATTTTACAGCTAAAGAGTCAATTAAGAAAATAGTACGGATGTTATTTTAGTATCTATTCGCTCATAAGGAAAACAGAGAGAGTCAGACAGTCAGAAAGAGAGGACAGAAGGTGTGCTAGTGAAAGAGGGGAAGTGAGAGACGATGGGAGGGGGAACAGGTTGGACAGAAAGAAAGAAAGGATATGGAAAGAGGGATTACATGGGAAAGGGGATGAATGAGAACGCTTCCTCCTGCTTTCCACTCCTATTTGTTGTGACTTGTTCACACTGTAATGCTTTAGTGCATTCGTTTCTGTGAAGACTCTCAATACTATCGGGGTTGGCCAGCGTTTCTTTTCTAATACTTGTATTACAAATACAAAACACTTTTGTGGAAATATTTTGAATGGTGATGTCTCATAAACTGATGCTCATGTGATTGTGGTGGATTTTAGAGACGCTGCTCACAGCGGAGTTGGTGTGTGGCTAGAAATGCCATTATAGCACTATTAAAGGAAAGGGATGAATAGAAATTTGTAGCTCTGTCCAGAATTTTTCAAAAATCATAACTATTGGGTTTGATAATCTTGACAATATACTTGAAGCGACTCTTCATACTAAGGTGACCAGATTTCTGAGAAGAAAACCAGGGACATTTTCGGTTCGGCGGTGAAAATATTATTAAAGCATCTCATGTTTTCATCTTTGTAATTAAAAAGGGGGGGGGGGGATTTCTGTTTTTCATGTATTTTGATCATGCATTGCATAAAAAGTAGGATTTTCCTCACTGAGTGCACCGTAGGCAGATTCTGCAACTGCTTTAGGTTAATATTAATTAAAGACGATGTGAAAATCTCTGGTATGGGTCCATAGTTTAGATTTATAGTCTCTTAAATTGTAGGCAAACTGAAATAGATGTTTTAGACCAGCCTTTCTCAACCAGGGTGCCGTCTGGCTTTGTTAGGGGTGGCGTCAAAAAATTATATATTCTAACATTAAAATAAATAAAATGAATTAAAATTCCAAAAAAAGATAGTTACACTAATGCACATCATCGCCGCCTCATGCATCATCAAAATTTGTCTCAAAACCCCTTTCCCATGTCACAACGTCACTGCCGGGGTCAGAGTATGGTCAGCGTGACTGCGTATATTTTATATGGGGGTGCCTTGAGAATTTGCATACTTCTGAAGGGTGCCGTGATTGAAAAAAGGTTGAGAAACGCTGTTTTAGACCCATGAAAGTAAGTATATTAAATTAATTACCATATATGCCACGAGTAATGGACAATGTATTTAAAAATATACAAAACACACAGCACACTTTAAATAAAGTTTACTTCAATCCAAGCAATTTCAAGGTATGGTATTATTATTATTATTATTATTATTATTATTAGGGAGAACAGCCATTTAGTGGTCCTGGTATCAGAACTGCCATTCAGTACGCTTGATAATCTAGAGTAAAAGCAGAAGAGATCATGAGCAAAACAGACAATAGTGCATGTACTGTAAAATAGGCTGCGGGCCAGAGGACCTCGCAATTCACCCCCCTCCAACGAAACAAACTTTTTTTGAAAGGTCTTGCTATGCTGAATATGAATTTTAACGTTAACGCTGATGCACTCCCTTTTTCAACCCTACTATTAAGGGAAAACAGAATGCCCTCTGGCCCGTGGCCTAAAAGACTTAACATAAAGACTGCTAACTACATAATATACCAACTTAGCCTGTTTATTTCTCAGAAGAGTGTATTTTCTTTAGGATTTCTTTGCTTTTGGTCTGCTTCACCATGAACTCCTGGCTCCGCTAAAAAGTTGTTCCTTAGCTCCACCAATACACAATATATGTGAGGCGTCTGCTGAAATCTGGTAGAGGTTTCAGTTTGGTGTTTTTCAGTCTGTTTTTTTTTTTCCGGGTCTGTCGGTTGTGCTTAAAAACGGGGACATTTCCGGGGGGTACAGGGCACCGAAAACAGGGATGTCTGGTCACACGACTTCATATTTTTGTTAGCTGGATGCTAGTTAGCATGCAATGCTAAGAACTCTTGCTAACACACAGGAGAAAAGTGCAACAAGTAAAAGTTCACGTTTGTGGAACAGTAATCCTTCAGAAACCACAGATGCAGCCCTTTAGCGCTAGTAAAGGACACCTTGTGTTAGAATTAGCGAGGATCCATGTGGGTGATCATAGTCATCTGCATCTACTGATCTCATTTCCCTGTTCGAAAATGTATTTTTGTGTTGTTGGCACACACAGAATAGTGCATTTGATTTTGAGACGTTTTTCCTCGCAGTATTTTGCATGCCATTTGCTGTGTTTTTGTATTTGCTACCAAAAAAGCTCTCTATTTTCTTTGAAATACAACAAATACACAGGTGCTTTTCTGTTTTGTGGGGTAAATATGTTGAAGGTGAGGTTTATATCTCAGTGAGTGTATGAGTGAGACTCTGTGGCTCCATGATAACAATCAGGCAAAGGTGTTTGAACCTGCCATGACTGCTGCTGTGTGTGTGTGTGTGTGTGTGTGATGTGTAGATGTGTGTTTGTGTGGATGTGTGTGTACATGCCACATTTATTCCATTTATACAAGCAGAGAGGTGTCACTGCCACACACACACACACACACACACACACACACACACACACACACACACACACACACACACACACACACTCCCTGCCAGGCCCTTTATCATTACTCCAACAGACCCAGCAAATCAATTGACAGGCTGAGTAGATCGATGAGGTCTCAACTGCAAGGTCACACACACGCACGCACATAGAGGTAGAAAAATGGACAGGTAGAGAGGTGGGTCAACATGAAATGAGAGCAGCTGAAGGAGAGAAAACGACAAAAACACGGTACAATGCAGGCAGAGATAGAGATGGGAAGAGAAGGAAGGAGAAAGAGATGAATTGGCTGATAGAGGGAGAGAATGAGACAGAGTTAACAATGGAAAGAGAAGGAACGATACACAGCTGGATCAGAGACGGAGAGAGAAAGTTAGTGTTTATCCCCAATAAACACTAACTGCAGCTGTATAATCAGTCTCTAATTAAAGGAGCAGTTAAACCAAAAAATGAAATATATACAGTGTCTCAGGAACCCAAAATGTAATAAATCAGCTGAGACATGTTTGATGTCTGAAATTTGATTGTTTAGTTTTACACTGGAGCTACAATACTAATGTTGCTAACAATTAATGGAAGCCCCTCGCTGCCAGTTTTAACATCATGCAAACTGCTTGCCAAATCTCTCTCTCACACACACACACACACACACACACACACACACACACACACACACACAAAAGTGGCAAACCATTACTATTAAAGCTGGGACTTCAACTCAGGCCAAGTTTACATTAGACCGTATCTGTCTCGTTTTCTTCGCGGATGCACTGTCCGTTTACATTAAAACGCCTGGAAACGCCGGGAAACGGGAATCCGTCAGGGTCCACGTATTCAATCCAGATCGTGTCTGGTCCGGTGCTGTGTAAACATTGAGAATACGCGGATACGCTGTGCTGAGCTCTAGCTGGCGTCGTCATTGGACAACGTCACTGTGACATCCACCTTCCTGATTCGCTGGCGTTGGTCATGTGACACGACTGCTGAAAAACGGCGCGGACTTCCGCCTTGTATCACCTTTCATTAAAGAGTATAAAAGTATGAAAATACTGCAAATACTGATGCAAATACTGCCCATTGTGTAGTTATGATTGTCTTTAGGCTTGCCATCCTTCCACTTGCAAGTGGTAAGTGACGCGCATGCCCAACATGCACTGGGATCACACACACAGCGGCTCAGTCCCAAATCACTGCTCGCGCGCTCTGTGAGCTGCGCAGGGCCGGAGTGCGCACCCTCCAGAGGGCACTCGCTGTTCAGGGCGGAGTGATTTGGAGCGCAGGATGCCTGCGGAGCCGAGCGTATCCGTGTATTGGTGTTGCTGTGTGCACGCTAATCGTTTTAAAAACATTAATCTGATGATCCGCTGATACGGTCTAATGTAAACCCCACCTCAGCCAAAACTTCTTGCCCAAAACTACTTCCAGGTAGCGCTGTTGTGTGTAGTTGTCGATGTTGATTTTAAAAGTAACTAAGTAAATTATAGAGGGAAATGAATACTTAAGTCTGAGTGAAAAATACTGTAGCGAGCGTGTAGCGCAGAAGAAGAGTCTAGAGAGAGAAATCTTAGTTTCTCGGTCGTTAGCCTGTGCTACTTGCTCTCAATAGCACTGGCTTGACTACTTTATTAGCATTCGCTAACACTACCGATGAACGCTACACCGGCTGGAAAGTGACTTCACTGCTGCACTGATGGCGCCGACTTGCTCTTAAGCTCACATTGGCCTTCAAGAAGGCCGAGGGTGGTAAATTTTTGGTCCCTCCCACTGTACACTACCGTTCAAAAGTTTGGGGTCACCCAGACAATTTTGTGTTTTCCATGAAAAGTCACACTTTTATTTCCCACCATAAGTTGTAAAATGAATAGAAAATATAGTCAAGACATTTTTCTGGCCATTTTGAGCATTTAATCGACCCCACAAATGTGATGCTCCAGAAAGTCAATCTGCTCAAAGGAAGGTCAGTTTTATAGCTTCTCTAAAGAGCTCAACTGTTTTCAGCTGTGCTAACATGATTGTACAAGGGTTTTCTAATCATCCATTAGCCTTCTGAGGCAATGAGCAAACACATTGTACCATTAGAACACTGGAGTGAGAGTTGCTGGAAATGGGCCTCTATACACCTATGGAGATATTGCACCAAAAACCAGACATTTGCAGCTAGAATAGTCATTTACCACATTAGCAATGTATAGAGTGGATTTCTGATTAGTTTAAAGTGATCTTCATTGAAAAGAACAGTGCTTTTCTTTCAAAAATAAGGACATTTCAAAGTGACCCCAAACTTTTGAACGGTAGTGTAAATCAAAATCTGATTGGTTAATTCATCTGTTACTTCCTACATAAACATACCCTGCCATAGCCTTCTGTCTCGGCAATGACGTCCTAACCAATGAGTGAGCCAGCTCTAAACTCTTCTCAGCTTAGAGACAACAACAACAACAACAAAATCATTGGATAACTCTGTTTTAATGTTTTCAGGACAGTAACCCTTTCATTTCTGAAGTAAATTTGATAGAAAATGAGACCAAATTAGAAGAGAATAATTATAATTAAATTATGAAAGAATTAAAGAATGAAAGAAATGAAATATAGCATTTGAAATGCTGATATGTTTGGCCTAGAAGGGACACACACACACACACACACACACACACACACACACACACACACACACACACACACACACTACTTTAATATACAGGATTATCCTTAGAATTCTAAAATACAGTTCTGCATTTCAACACCCACTTCATACCTGATGCTTGCTCTGAGTTACATGTGGGACTGTTTTCCTAACCCCACCTGTTCACAAACACATTCTGAACAATCCCTCCCACTCCTGTCGTCAAGATTTTTATTTTTACCTGCCCATGATGTTTTCTAATAAACTAAATTGATGTTTTATATTTAACTTAATTGCTTCTATTTCCAAGAATACAAACAAATTAAAATAATTTAAACCACAGTGATCCTGACCAGAATAAAGTTTTTACTAACCGTGTTTCCATTAATCTGCTTAATGCGCAAAATGAAAAAAAACAAACAAAAAACAAAACAAACCGAAAAATTGAGTGATGGAGAAACATGAATTTCGGGAAAACCCCCCCCCTCAAATATTACATTACAGGTAGTCGTCGACTTACGACTGCGTTTGGTTATGACTGACCGGTCGTAAACCGATCTGGTCGTAAGTCGGCCTATGTTAAATGAACGCAAGTATATTGTGATGTGTAATGATATTGTAATCATCTTAAAGTCTTATTTTATCAACATTTTCTTATTTCATTATCTTGGCTCATTATTTGGTTTAAGTCAAACACTGCATACTACACTGCGTACAGTACAATTCGTTTGATATGTGCAAAACAAAAAAATACAAAATACAGGTGTGAAAAATAGAAAACATTTTAGTTTGAAACATACCAAAATACAAATGTAAAACATAGCAAAATACAAAACTTAGTGACCGCTGGCATCACTGATGCTTGGCTGTGGGTCGTCTACGTCATCATCAGCTGTTGCAGCGCTCGGGCTGGCGGGAGCATTTGCTCATTTCATAAACCAGGAGCTGGGGCGGAAACTGTATGACGGAGTGCGTGAGGGAGCGCGAGAGAGACTGCGCATGTGCCTGGAGCTGGGGCGGAAACTGTTGTACGTGGCGAGAGGCGCTGCCGGGAGCTGGGGCGGAAACTGTCGTACGCTCAGCTAGCTCAGCTGGGAAAAACTTGCCAGTCATAACCAGACGGTCATAAAGTCGATCGGTCGGAAGTCGCATAGGTCGTAAGTCGACGACTACCTGTACATTACATTACATTACATGGCATTTAGCAGACGCTGTTATCCAGAGTGACGTACAATGAGTGCAAAAGTCAGGTACACGAAGTGCTGAACTTCTAGACAAGAAAGTTCTAGTACCAACTGAACAAGTGACAGCAATACCTAATGTAATATTCTGTTGAAATACCAGTACTCAAACAGCCAAGGAAACCAACCAACCATATAAAGTACAACTAAATAGAGAACTTAAACAGCTAACCCTCAGGCTTGACAGTACACAGCCTGGGTTGGTCTAGACCAA
Source organism: Neoarius graeffei (assembly GCF_027579695.1). Classification (NCBI taxonomy): domain Eukaryota; kingdom Metazoa; phylum Chordata; class Actinopteri; order Siluriformes; family Ariidae; genus Neoarius; species Neoarius graeffei. Next base: position 74,800,312 of record NC_083569.1, on the reverse strand, counting down.
AACGCAGTTACACGGTGGGCAGGGAAGCAGGGGAGAGGTGCAGCCTGAAGAAGTGAGTCTTCAGTTTGCGCTTGAAGGTGGTCAGCGAGTCAGCAGTTCTGACCCCAATGGGAAGCATTCCACCAACGGGGAACCAGGACAGACAGTAGTCTTTAGTGGGCTGGGCAAAAGCGAAGAGGAGGAGGGGCCAGGCGAGCAGTAGGGAGCAGAGCGTAGGGATCTGCCTAGTGTGTAGGGGTGGATCAGACTCTGGAGGTATGCTGGACCTAACCCCTTGAGAGCCTCATAAGCTAGTACCAATGTCTTAAATTTGATGCGAGCTGTGATAGATAGCCAGTGCAGGTCGGCAAGCAGAGGGGTGACATGGGAAGAATGAGGGAGGTTGTAGACCAGGCGAGCTGCGGCATTCTGGATGAGCTGCAGGGGTCTGATGGTAGAAGCTGGAAGGCCAGCAAGGAAAGAGTTACAGTAGTCTAAGCAGGACAGGATCAGTGTTTGGATCAGAAGAAATATCGCAAAAATGTTTTACACTCATATGAGGTGTTTTTTAAAGCAATATTTAGCAAAATTGAACATGAAGAGCAAATAACAATGCTACCTTTATGCAAAAAGAGCACTCTGTAAAAGCTGTTGAGAGGAGAGAACCCAGCGTTACTCACTGGAACAGTGGAAACACAAACCATTTGCTATTGTGTTCTGTCAAAGTTTTTAAAACATTGCTTCTATTTTCTGAAAAACTGTCATGGAAACCCAACTACTGATGAATGAATGCATTAAAAATGCTTTGTGACCAACCTGCTGCATCCAATACGCTCCCAAGTGAATGCAAGCTTCATATCTGACGATTGCTCTTGCAAACTTTTGTTGCATTTGTTGCACTAAATGATGTTTTACCCTGAGTGACACTTAATGTGTTGAGAAAGAAAGTAATGCAGTATTCTTTTGCCATTTTATTAACTATGTATGGTCATTCTTGATCAGAAACCAAATCAGCAAGACTGAGATACTGAAAAACCTGGCAGTTATATGTTTCGGTTATATGTTAGCTACGATAGCCATCAGTGGAAAAGTAAAGAAAAAAAACCCCACCAAACATGTCTTGGCTCACTGACTCCATTTGGGGTGTTGTATAAATTGTGTACATTTTACTTTTGGTTGAATTAGTTGTCTGTAAATACATCTACAGGCTTGCGACAAACTGAAAATAAGCAACCAGAGAGCTGCTGCTTGTCTCTTGAGCACTTTTGGACAAAAGTATCTGATAAATGATTAAATGTGAAATATATATTAAAGGAGAACTGAAGTCATTTTTAAACTTGCTTTATTTCTTCATTAACATGTTATTCAATTACGTTTTCGGTTTTAGTAACCTTATATCGTGACTCGTATTGGCAACTAATTCCAATTAAATATTATACACTACCGTTCAAAAGTTTGGGGTCACCCAGACAATTTTGTGTTTTCCATGGAAAGTCACACTTTTATTTCCCACCATAAGTTGTAAAATGAATAGAAAATATAGTCAAGACATTTTTCTGGCCATTTTGAGCATTTAATCGACCCCACAAATGTGATGCTCCAGAAACTCAATCTGCTCAAAGGAAGGTCAGTTTTATAGCTTCTCTAAAGAGCTCAACTGTTTTCAGCTGTGCTAACATGATTGTACAAGGGTTTTCTAATCATCCATTAGCCTTCTGAGGCAATGAGCAAACACATTGTACCATTAGAACACTGGAGTGAGAGTTGCTGGAAATGGGCCTCTATACACCTATGGAGATATTGCACCAAAAACCAGACATTTGCAGCTAGAATAGTCATTTAGCACATTAGCAATGTATAGAGTGGATTTCTGATTAGTTTAAAGTGAGCTTCATTGAAAAGAACAGTGCTTTTCTTTCAAAAATAAGGACATTTCAAAGTGACCCCAAACTTTTGAACGGTAGTGTACTTATCGGCCTATTTGGTTTTTAGCCATGTTGAGTTTAGTTCGTTTGGTCCACGGCAGGCGTCGCTTATCCACGCGATCTTCACGAGGCTTGTGTGAGACTTTGAAACGTGACGTGTTAGCCAGATGTTAGTGCCGCCATTTTGAAAACTGTTTTCCAAACAAAATATTGCACAACAACGAGTTTAAATGACGATTACTGCCTATTTTTTTTCAAACTTTCCTGATTGCTGTCAAAACAAACAAAACTTCTGGCTTGATTACGTCAACATTTGAAAGAGGGCGTGCGTGTCTTTTGACAACGTTGGCAGATGTCGGTCACTTTGATTTCCGCTGTACGTTTTACTTCTGTCCTACGATGTCTCACACAGGTCTCAACGAATCTCGTTTACGGCCATTGCTTTGACACATGGACTGATATATTACAGAGCATATTTCAAACACTCATAACTTGCTATAGCAGTGACAAAATAGCTTTCAAAGATGCATTCCTATATTTAATAAAATGAGAAATAACATTTTGATAATAAAAAAAATTGCCTTCAGTTCTCCTTTAAATGTATGCCAATGATTACATGGATATATGATCATTAGCAACTTCTCCACAAAAAAAATCAAAAGGCACCCGAACAGCTTCCTCTTCTCGAAGTGGAGTAGACTACGGAGTAGACTACAGATCAGCTGGCCAGGTCGCCGGATGTCCTCTGCATTGCACTGATGCCTCTTCATTGTGATTAGCACCAAGACAAATTGTGATAAATGAGAAGACAAACAGATAGCTAGAGATTAGCATGATGGAGATGAGGTGTGATTTGGATCATATAGTAGGACATTTTAAGGTTCACTGAACATTTAATTCAGTTCTGTGTGTGTGTGTGTGTGTCCCCATATCGAGTTTTATTATAGATTAGAGTACATGCTTAATTGCTTGTGTGTTATGACATTGCATTTTAATGCATGTGGCTGTGTGCTCATAAGAAATCTGTGTTTATGTAACGGACTGTTGCCTTTAAGAGAAATTACTTATATTAGAGCCTCTTATGCATGTGTGATTTCAGTCAGTGGGCTTCAAATGAGCTGGAACACATGCTACAGAACTGAGAGAGAGAGAGTTGTTGGTCACAGGTGTACTCTTTGTATGCGAGAGTCGTGCATTTAATATACTAATGCTAAACTGAGCTCTAATCCTGAAATATTTTATCCAATAAGGAAACTAGAGCTTTTGAAATACATGTAAAGAGAAAAAAAAAAGAACTTTATTTTTTATATTGCGCCACCTACACTACCGTTCAAAAGTTTGGGGTCACTTTGAAATGTCCTTATTTTTGAAAGAAAAGCACTGTTCTTTTCAATGAAGATCACTTTAAACTAATCAGAAATCCACTCTATACATTGCTAATGTGGTAAATGACTATTCTAGCTGCTGGTTTTTGGTGCAATATCTCCATAGGTGTATAGAGGCCCATTTCCAGCAACTCTCACTCCAGTGTTCTAATGGTACAATGTGTTTGCTCATTGCCTCAGAAGGCTAATGGATGATTAGAAAACCCTTGTACAATCATGTTAGCACAGCTGAAAACAGTTGAGCTCTTTAGAGAAGCTATAAAACTGACCTTCCTTTGAGCAGATTGAGTTTCTGGAGCATCACATTTGTGGGGTCGATTAAATGCTCAAAATGACCAGAAAAATGTCTTGACTATATTTTCTATTCATTTTACAACTTATGGTGGGAAATAAAAGTGTGACTTTCCATGGAAAACACTAAATTGTCTGGGTGACCCCAAACTTTTGAACGGTAGTGTATAAAAACATTTTTGCTCTCACAAGAAAGTACCACTGCATTATTCTTAAAGTGTCTATACCCATATCTTTTTTTTAATATACATACCTACATAGCTAAACAATTTTGATGCTAATATCCAGTTTGCTTCTTCATAACTGAGGAACTGGGAGGAGAAAGCGAGAGGGAGGCATTGTCCCAAATGGTGCCCAAAGCCTTGTGGTCTTACCTCCAGGTCTGTACTTTGCTAAGGTTGAACCAATAATGTACTCGTATTTCAGGACATAAGGGTGTGATATAAGGGCTTAGGATATCTGAGTCCCCTTTACCAAAATGGGAATTATGATTCTCAGCGTTCCTGGGATAGCCTGGAGATTCGCTGAGACTCCAAGGATAAATAACTTACTGAAAATGAATGAACGAATACGTGAATTTATCATATGACCCACCTGGACCCACGTGCATGCTCTTAATAAAACCAATGGGAAAAGTCACGTGACTGGGCAGATACAGATTTTTGAATCCAGTCCAGAAAAAGCCGTATGCGGCCCCGGACCCGTTTCCCTCACTTCTGCTGTTTTCATTTTGCTCTGAATTGTTACTTTGAAAAATGAGCGACACAACTGAGCACAGAGCGGCATGGTGGTTAGCACTGTCGCCTCACAGCAAGAAGGTCCGGGTTCAAGCCCAGTGGTTGACGGGGGCCTTTCTGTGTGGAGTTTGCATGTTCTCCCCGTGTCCGTGTGGGTTTCCTCCGGTGCTCCGGTTTCCCCCACAGTCCAAAGACATGCAGGTTAGGCTAATTGGTGGCTCTAAATTGACCGTAGGTGTGAATGTGAGTGTGAATGGTTGTTTGTCTCTGTGTCAGCCCTGTGATGACCTGGTGACTTGTCCAGGGTGTACCCCGCCTCTTGCCCGTAGTCAGCTGGGATAGGATCCAGCTTGCCCGCGACCCTGCACAGGATGAGCGGCTACAGATAATGGATGGATGGATAACTGAGCACAGTGAAAGTGCATTTTATTATTTTTAACAATTTTATTAAAATTATTTTCTTCAAAAATATGATCAGTATCTCCACCAGTCAAGGCTTCTGTGGCATTTGGTTTGTTGCCTTTTCCATTTTTTCTGCGGTCTCTGCGCTTGAACTTCAGGACTCCCCTGGACTTTTTAAAGTCTTTGTCTTTCAGGATGTTTATCTTCCTGTTGATGTTGTCAAGGTAGCGTTGAATACTTTGCGAAAAGGAAGACAAAGTGTCACCTTCGTAGTCTGACTTTCCTTTTTTCTTTGCTTGTACAGAGAAACTACAGAGCAAGCTGTCTAGCTCCTTCGAGGGGATGACTGTTGTTTCTTTCCTCCTTAAAAAAAAGTCCCATGTTTAGTTATGGCTGGGTTCTTGCCCGAACTGATAATCACATCATCAGTTTTTCTCTGGCTAATCAGACACAAGGTACGCCACCACTCTTGCCGGAGCAGTCAGGGGTTAGGCGCCTTGCTCAAGGGCACTTGAGCTAGTCCTGCTGGTTCAGGGATTCAACCAGTGACCTTTTGGTCCAAAAGCTGTTTCTCTAATCATTTGGCCATGGCTTTCCCCCAACTTCAGCAAAAAATCTTTTGAAAATGTTCATGTCATACTTAGTTTTTCTTTAGTGTTTTCTTGTTGTCCTTGTAGAAACAAGTGAATTTCTTTGCTCGAAAGTACCTTTTTTTTTTCCTTTCTTCAATTTTCTTCGACAATTTTAGCTTGTTCAGTTAGGTCTGAGGGTAAGCCTTGCTGTGCTCGGTCCGTACGGCATGACCTTGAGCCAAATATTTTCCCGTCTGACCCTCCTACTCAGTCAATAAGTATATAATATTACACAAGCTCACACATGCAAATATGATGTACTGTAGTAAAATCAGCTACCTGTAGTCTCCATACTAGTTCCATATGAAATGATCTGTTTACATCAAATTAGGCAATTGATTGTGGTCGATTATCTAGTTTAAAGGTTTTGTTTCACACAAATTGTAACCCTAATACTTTAATATGCTTTGTTTTTTCACACTTGTAATGTGATCTGCTGAAGACCCACCTCTTCAATGAGCTTAAAAATGAGCACTAATTATAAGTAAACAAACAAACAACTTGTCCTGTTTGTTACTGAACCAATTTGTTGTACTAACTCCTCTCTTGATAGCAGACTCTGATTTATTAGTACGAGCATGAGGACAGGTTTTTGACGGAGACTTTAAAGTGTTTGCCAGATGCCGTAAATACAGTATAATGCTGTCTTTAATATGATGACAAGTTACATGTATAAAGAAAGGGGGCACTTTGGGTGGCATGGTGGTGTAGTGGTTAGCACTGTCGCCTCACAGCAAGAAGGTTCTGGGTTCGAGCCCAGCGGCCGACAGGGGCCTTTCTGTGTGGAGTTTGCATGTTCTCCCCGTGTCCGCGTGGGTTTCCTCCAGGTGCTCCGGTTTCCCCCACAGTCCAAAGGCATGCAATTACAACCCTGATTCCAAAAAAGTTGGGACAAATTGTAAATAAAAACGGAATGCAATAATTTACAAATCTCAAACACTGATATTGTATTCACAATAGAACATAGACAACATATCAAATGTCGAAAGTGAGACATTTTGAAATTTCATGCCAAATATTGGCTCATTTGAAATTTCATGACAGCAACACATCTCAAAAAAGTTGGGACAAGGGCAATAAGAGGCTGGAAAAGTTAAAGGTACAAAAAAGGAACAGCTGGAGGACCAAATTGCAACTCATTAGGTCAACTGGCAATAGGTCATTAACATGACTGGGTATAAAAAGAGCATCTTGGAGTGGCAGCGGCTCTCAGAAGTAAAGATGGGAAGAGGATCACCAATCCCCCTAATTCTGCGCCGGCAAATAGTGGAGCAATATCAGAAAGGAGTTCGACAGTGTAAAATTGCAAAGAGTTTGAACACATCATCATCTACAGTGCATAATATCATCAAAAGATTCAGAGAATCTGGAAGAATCTCTGTGCGTAAGGGTCAAGGCCGGAAAACCATACTGGGTGCCCGTGATCTTCGGGCCCTTAGATGGCACTGCATCACATACAGGCATGCTTCTGTATTGGAAATCACAAAATGGGCCCAGGAATATTTCCAGAGAACATTATCTGTGAACACAATTCACCGTGCCATCCGCCGTTGCCAGCTAAAACTCTATAGTTCAAAGAAGAAGCCGTATCTAAACATGATCCAGAAGTGCAGACGTCTTCTCTGGGCCAAGGCTCATTTAAAATGGACTGTGGCAAAGTGGAAAACTGTTCTGTGGTCAGACGAATCAAAATGTGAAGTTCTTTATGGAAATGAGGGACGCCGTGTCATTCGGACTAAAGAGGAGAAGGACGACCCAAGTTGTTATCAGCGCTCAGTTCAGAAGCCTGCATCTCTGATGGTATGGGGTTGCATTAGTGCATGTGGCATGGGCAGCTTACACATCTGGAAAGACACCATCAATGCTGAAAGGTATATCCAGGTTCTACAGCAACATATGCTCCCATCCAGACGACGTCTCTTTCAGGGAAGACCTTGCATTTTCCAACATGACAATGCCAAACCACATACTGCATCAATTACAGCATCATGGCTGCGTAGAAGAAGGGTCCGGGTACTGAACTGGCCAGCCTGCAGTCCAGATCTTTCACCCATAGAAAACATTTGGCGCATCATAAAACGGAAGATACGACAAAAAAGACCTAAGACAATTGAGCAACTAGAATCCTACATTAGACAAGAATGGGTTAACATTCCTATCCCTAAACTTGAGCAACTTGTCTCCTCAGTCCCCAGACGTTTACAGACTGTTGTAAAGAGAAAAGGGGATGTCTCACAGTGGGAAACATGGCCTTGTCCCAACTTTTTTGAGATGTGTTGTTGTCATGAAATTTAAAATCGCCTAATTTTTCTCTTTAAATTATACATTTTCTCAGTTTAAACATTTGATATGTCATCTATGTTCTATTCTGAATAAAATATGGAATTTTGAAACTTCCACTTCATTGCATTCCGTTTTTATTTACAATTTGTACTTTGTCCCAACTTTTTTGGAATCGGGGTTGTAGGTTAACATGGCCTGAGGTTGGGCTGAAGTGCCCTTGAGCGAGGCACCTAACCCCTAAACGCTCCCCGGGTGCTGTAGCATGGCTGCCCAGTGCTCTGGGTATGTGTGTGTGTGCTCATTGCTTCAGATGGGTTAAATGCAGAGAGGAATTTCACTGTGCTTAAGTGTGATAAATAACACTTCTAAAGACACTTTAAGACTATGATTAGTACTCGCTAAGTTGGAGATGACTGTTGAGTCAAGGCATCACCAGAGAGTGCATTAAGAGCCTTGGTGTAGTACTTTGAGCATCTTTTTGAACTCTGAATAAGAAACCGATGAACTACAGTCTTGCAAACATCATGGAAAGATGCACCAAATGCACCATTTGGGACACAGCGAGAGCAAAAGGTTGAGGGAGCGAGAGATGGGGGGGTTTGAGACAAGAAATGATGGATGTTTCATAAACGTTAGTGTAACTGTGACACAACTCTGAACCTGTATCAGTTCCCTACACACACGCGCGCATGCATTAGGTTGTCAGTCAGAGTGCAGGTCTCTGACAGGAATGGATCTGCAGCGGGTTTGCTGTTGCTGCGTGTTGCCGTGACAGCAGGCAGAGACAGATGGCAACCTGTCACTCAGGAGCAGAGAGACAGAGGCGGGGATGAAAAATGAACGAGAGCTGAAGGAGGAGAAGAAAGTGATGGATGACTGAATAGGCACAGAAAGGAGAGAGGGAGAGGCAAAGAGGCAATGTGAGGGTGAGAGAGAGAGAGCAAGCAGGGAGCAGAGAGTAGCTCACACACACACACACACACACACACACACACACACACACACACACACACACACGGAGCCGAACACAGGCCTCGGAGGTTAACGCAGCACACACACACACACACAGACACACACACACACACCAGTGGGCACATCTGCACTGTGTTTGTCTGTGGCTTCTGCTGCCACGATGCTTTGTTAAAGCTCCGTGTGATGACCGTGTCTCCGTCTGTCTGCTTACCTGTATGTGTGTGTATGTTCTCTACGTGTACATGTAGTATTGCCCCCATACTGTATATCTCCACAGCTCTCTGTTTGTTGTAGAGCATTAATTTCTTTATTTACTGTGTGTGCTTTCGCCTCTCATGCAGAGTTATGAGGGCGAAGAGAGGAAATTGAGTCATGAAGTAGGGAGGGAAGGAGTCAAGGGAGCAAGGGATTGAAGAAGATCTATATCTGATAAATATTTGAGCATTTGAAAATCCTCTGATTTGGCCTCGCCATTTCTGCCTGATATTAAGCGCGCGCACACACACACACACACACACACACCTAGAGGGAAAGCAAGAGAGCGGATGAGACATTAGCAGAGGGGTGGGATGAGTGAAAGGAAGCAATGCTGGTGGAAGAGTGCATTAACGCGTTTAATGACCCTGTTTAATATGGTTAACATGCTGCCATTCTGTTCGGCTGGGTCGCACATCTGGCTCGCTCTGCCCTCATTGGACAAGGGGAGCTCGGAGCGTCTGCGTCTGCCAATCGACACGGCCGAGTACTGATGTGTTCTCAGAGACAGAGAACAGAGGTACTGTGACAGCAAACAGGAAGAGCCAATGAGGGTTACATAAACACTTTTTACACAAACCCTTTTAACACAAGGACAGTTGTACTGATGAGGATGCAGATATATGTAGGTCGGGGCGGCGGAGAGGGGAAGTATGAGAGACTCTGAGCTTTTTTGGAATGAGAAATGTCTCTCTAATGATGGAGAGAAGATGGAGAGGGAAGCAGGGGACCAGGAACTGGACACAGAAAGAAGGGAAGAGGGGGAAAAAAGAAGTGTGCCGAGTGTGAATAAGAGAATGTGACAAGTCGCCTCTCCGATTTAGGTCAACATTCAGAACCATCGTCTCTCTGTAGGAGCAAATGGGGCCTTGTGTGTATTAGTGCCATATGTGCTTTATGACACACTGTTTGATGCTTTTGCGAGTGTGTTTCTTTCCCTAATGATCAAGTTCATTCGAACGTGAACGCTGATTAATTTAACAGCTACCGTTAGAACATAAACACTGAGACAAACTCATCAGCCCCCCCGATAGCCTCTCTCGTGCTCTCTCTCTCTCTCTCTCTCTCTCTCTCTCTCTCTTTGGGGAAAGTGGACAAAGCGTACATTGTTCCACATTCTTCCAAGGAACTACTTGTGGAGGGATGTGTTTCCCGGGAACAGGGGGCCGGTTTATCCAGCCTGCACCATGCCATTGACCCCTGACACCATCTCGGCAGCCCGAATGCACAGACATGCAAACATGACTGTGATTTAGCATGCGGGATCACGCAAACATGACCCATTAATGGCTATAATGAACACAGCATGCATTTACAACACGCGTGCACACAGCTGCCACTACACAACGTCACACAATGAAACAAGCACTCTGGCAATTTACACATGCTGTAATTTACACTCGGAGACAAACGCATGATTGAAATACAGGCCTTAACGCAGCACTTGGACTTGTCCGTGCTCTAAATCTGTCTTAGCTCGTATATCTATTGTGTACACACACACACACAAATGCACAGAGAGACATTTTGGATAAGCAGGACTTTAAACAGCGAGGATGTTTGCTGTGCATGCACAGAGATTAGAGTGTTCAGGAAGGATTGTGCTGACGAGCTGTTCTGTGTGTGCGTGTGCTAGAGAGATGAGGACAAAAGTGCACGGTTTAGCACACACACACTTTTAAATTTCATTAAATTGGCTCTTCAATTTGATTTTGTCTTCCCTGGCGTTCTGAGTGTGGGTTCTGTGCTCTTGCACATCTGTGCCGCCTTTCTTTTATAAATCAAATTTTTGGGGACATCCAGTACAATACAAGGAGATATTTGTCTGAGCCCAAGTCTCTATTATCCCCACCACCCCCACTCCAGTCCTTCTCCATCCCACACATCTTTCTTTCTTTCTTTCTTTCTTTCTTTCTTTCTTTCTTTCTTTCTTTCTTTCTTTCTTTCTTTCTTTCTTTCTTTCTTTCTTTCTTTCTTTCTTTCTTTCTTTCTTTCTTTCTTTCTTTCTTTCTTGCCTGCCTTATTTTTGTTCGATAGCATGCACAATGTCAAAAGAATAATTCGTTGCATGCTGTCATACGATTCCAAGATTTTAATTCTCGTTAAGAATTCAAAAACCATGTTGAAGTTTTGGGAAGTGGTGTTTGTGAGTAACTGATCGCCTTGATGATATGATCAGCCTTGTAACGTAAGTGGACCGGCTATTGCCGCTGTGATAGGTCGATTTGGGTTCCGCTTCAGGGCTTAGGGTTCTAGAATAACACGTAACAGGACTACAGCCTGCGAGGATTTAGATCAACTTGCATAGATTAGGAAGCCGGGATTGTAGAGTACATTACCCACTGTTCCTTCTTAAAATACCATTTAAGCAGGTTTTTAATTACGCATCACCCAGAACAATGTGCTGATTTATAACATGTTTATTAACACTGAAGTGCCTGTCACACCACTCTGTCTGCCTGGACTGGGCTGGTCCTTCCCCATCTCTGTCACCTTCTCAATCCACTGTTTTAATGCAAGCAATTATGCAGTTTAATTAAGGTAATTAATTCTGTCGGGGTGCGAGTGAGAGACACACAACCTGCCTCTATTCAGAGTTATGGATCCGGCTTAATCCTTGTGCCCCATGCTCCAAACTCAAAACAACCTGAGATAATGGGAGTGTGTGTGTGTGTGTGTGTGTGTGTGTGTGTGTGTGTGTGTGTGTGTGTGTGTCTATTCACTAACAAGCTAATAGCCTGCTCTCAAACTTGAAGTGTCTGAAACAGGCAGAGGTGCGATAAGGAATACATTTACAGGAAACTGCATTTTCAAACCAGACCTCACACACCATCCGAGTCGCTGGTATACTGGCGCCGGAGATTGTGCCAGTAGTTTTGAGATAGCAGATGTAGTTCTGGAAGTTTGGGTATTTGACAGAAAGTGAGAGCGACAGAGAGAACCGGAAAAAAAAAATTCCCTGGCCCCAATATTCTGTGAAAAAATTAGCATGTTCTGCCTGCCTATCACGCACATGATACCTGCGTAAGCTATTTCAGCACATGGTTTCGATATATCCAACCTGATCTCATGAAAAATACATCCACATTTAATCAGATCAGAGCATTGTGTTTCATGTACTTTATTAATAAAATAGTAAGAAAACATTTGAATGTTATCCACACATCAATCGTAATCGTAACCTTCACAACTGAATCGTGTAAATATTTACAAATGATTCAGTACTTCTTCAGGGTAAAAGGACAAAGGAACTGAAATTTATTAAATGAATTTAAAAATCTATATTTATCTAAAGATAAAGGCCATTAAGCCATGGCCTAATTGTTAGAGATGCTGCTTTGGGACCAAAAGGTCACTGATTCAATTCCCTGGACCAGCATGAATGGCTGAAGTGCTCTTGAGTAAGGCACCTAACCCCTGACCGCGCTGGATAAGAACGTCTGCTAAATGCCATTAATGTAGTGTAATGTAATTTGATTCCGGGTAATGAGGAGACTTAACAGTGCCATGAGGACAAATATGATGCAAAAAAAAAAGTTTGATATGGGGTGGCACGGTGGTGCAGTGGTTAGCGCTGTCGCCTCACAGCAAGAAGGTCCGGGTTCGAGCCCCGTGGCCGGCGAGGGCCTTTCTGTGTGGAGTTTGCATGTTCTCCCCGTGTCCGCGTGGGTTTCCTCCGGGTGCTCCGGTTTCCCCCACAGTCCAAAGACATGCAGGTTAGGTTAACTGGTGACTCTAAATTGACCGTAGGTGTGAATGTGAGTGTGAATGGTTGTCTGTGTCTATGTGTCAGCCCTGTGATGACCTGGCGACTTGTCCAGGGTGTACCCCGCCTTTCGCCCGTAGTCAGCTGGGATAGGCTCCAGCTCGCCTGCGACCCTGTAGAACAGGATAAAGCAGCTACAGATAATGAGATGAGATGAGAAGTTTGATATGAGAAAAGTGGGTAAGCGTTTTTGTGTGGGGGACTGACGGGCACAGAGGCCACGCCTCCTTCACTGGGACTGGACTGGGCACAGAGGAAGATGGAGAGAGGTGCAGGGTGCAAAAGGAAGTTCATTTTATAGTGTTTCTCAATAATAATAATAATAATAATAGGGTGGCACGGTGGTGTAGTGGTTAGCACTGTCGCCTCACAGCAAGAAGGTTCTGGGTTCAAGCCCAGAAGCCGACAGGGGCCTTTCTGTGCGGAGTTTGCATGTTCTCCCCGTGTCCGCGTGGGTTTCCTCCGGGTGCTCCGGTTTCCCCCACAGTCCAAAGACATGCAGGTTAGGTTAACTGGTGGCTCTAAATTGACCGTAGGTGTGAATGTGAGTGTGAATGGTTGTCTGTGTCTATGTGTCAGCCCTGTGATGACCTGACGACTTGTCCAGGGTGTACCCCGCCTTTCGCCCGTAGTCCGCTCAGATAGGCTCCAGCTTACCCGCGACCCTGTACAGTATAAGTAGTTACGGATAAAGGATGGATAAATTATAATAATATACATTTTAATTACGGCAATAAACTAGCCTTTACACCTGTAGCAATAAATAAATAAATATACAACAAAATAACATGGGGTTAAATATTACATTATGGAAGAGATGCCTTTTTTGATAGTTTTATATATATTTGCCTTTACAGTTCGATATGAGAAAGGCAGGTAAGAGTAAGTGTTTTTGTGTGGGGGACTGACGGGCACAGAGGCCACGCCTCCTCCACTGGGACTGATGGGCACAGAGGCCACGCCTCCTCCACTGGGACTGACGGGCAAGGAAGAAGATGGAAAGAGAAAAAGAGTGAGAGAGAAATGTCAGGTGCAAAAGGAATTTCATTGTATAGTGTTTCTCAATAATAATAATAACGATTATTATAGCCTCATAACTATTTTGTGTGATTTGAATCAAGATATTATAAGTGTGAAGTGATTTAAATCTGATCATATTTACAACATTTATATCTCTTACATAGTGCTGTGTTTGATAGAAACAAATTAGTGGGTTAAAATTTTGTGAAGATTTAAACATTGCATGTTGCACTGATACTCCAAATACAGAAATCCAAAACAATCCATCTAATCAGCTGTCTCCCTTCTTCACTCTCGCGCGCGCACACACACACACAAGCTCATTCCCTCTCTTATCCACTGCCTCACACACACCGCCAAAAGAGCATCCTTCCAAATGTGCAGGCTTCCAAGCCCAGCTTCAATCTGCAAATCCACTGAGGAAAGACAGACAACAGAAAGTATGTCACATTCAGCAAACTACACACTCGCACACGCGCGCGCGCACACACACACACACACACACACACACACACACACACACACACACACACACACACACACACAGAACAATCAGCTCATAATCCCATGAAGCAACATGTGCACACACACGAAGACACAACCACACATGCGTCCACCTGCATGTCTCTCTCTCTCTCTCTCTCTCTCTCTCTCACACACACACACACACACACACACACACACACACACACACACACACACACACACACACACACACAGTATCATTTCCCTGTCATCACTTGTTCTCCATGCACAATCCATCAGCTCTTTGTCCTCACGCTTTTCCCCCTTCCTCTGCCTCATTCTTTTTCTCTCTCATTCCCTCTCTTTCCATCCCTCCCTGGAGCACTGGGCAGGGACAGATGTCAGGATGTATTATTTCGACTGGCTGCTTCTCCAAGTTGTACACTCTCCCCATTTCACTTCAGTGTGATGAGCTTTACTGGCACGGCCATGTTTACTTGCAACTTTGCCAAAATCTCGTCAGAAATAACGAGAATTGATGTATTAAGAAATTCATGAAGCGTTGGCTTTGATTACACTTGGATTTTGGTTTGGATTGGGGGGGAACAGTTCAGAATAAAGGAAGGGAGTGAAATGAGAAGACAAAAGAAAAAATGCAAATAAGTGTAAGCGTAGAAGTCTTGGTGAAGCTGTGGAGGGGTGGGAGGCCCTGTCAGCACTTGCTTTTACAGACTTGCATAATTCCAGCTGGATGTTTGTTCCATTGGGTCACATTATGGTTTATGTGGCAATTTCCATCCACTCTACTGTAGGAGCATGGATCTAATACCTCAGAACATTCAGTCATATGGTTTGAAAATTAATGTTGGTTAATTGCAACACAACTATGTGGTGCGTTTTCTAAATGCAATGAGCACAAAGGGTTTGAAATCCATGAAAGCTAAATATTTATCCACTGGGTTTAGACCAGAGTTTTTAATCAAGTATTGAAAAGATGATTACAGTAATGTTAAAGATGGACCTAAAAGTAATTGACATTATTACATTACAGGCATTTAGCCGACATATCCAGAGCAGACATACAACATATCCACAGCAGCCTGGGGAGCAGTTGGGGGTTAGGTGCCTTGGTCAAGGGAACTTGGGGCACTTGAGCCATTCTTGTTGGTCCAGGGCAACTGGCAATCTTTTGGTCCCAAAGCTGTTTCTCTAGCCATTAGGCCATAGCAGACATCCTTGTCCAGAGCGACATACAACAGTACTCTGACATACCCACAGCAGTGGAGGGTTAGATGCCTTGCTCAAGGGGATTTCAGCCATTCCTGCTGGTCCAGGGATTCGAACCGGCAACCTTTTGATTCCAATGTGGTTTCTCTAACCTTTAGACCATGCCTTCCCTGAATTACTGAATAATATTTCATTTATCTCAAAGCTTATTGAAATCACAGTATAAGTGCCTACTGACCATTGACCCACTGACCATGACATTTTTCGACAAAAGTCCCTCATACTTATATATAACTGTGTGTGTATATGTAAAACAAAAACACTCAGTGAACAGTGGTTCTGTGGACGGAAACGCTTGCTGAAGAGAGAGGTCATAGAAGAATGTCCAGACTTGCTAAAAAAAGGAATCTGAGGCTACACTGGGGACGGGTAGTTTTCCACACCATTTTGTATAAACTCTAGAGATTGTTGTGTGTGAAAATCCCAGGAGATCAGCAGTTTCTGAAATACTCCAAGCAGCCCATCAGAACTAACACCAACACCATGGTCAAAGTCAGTGAGATCTGTTCTGATATTTGATGACCGGTGAGTGGCCCAGTGGTTTGTGTGTCCGCCTCTCGATCGGGAGTTCTACTCACGGTCGGGTCATACCAAAGACCATCATAAAAATGGTGCCTATTGTCATCTGGTAAGGCACGCTGCAATACAGATGCGAGTGGGGAGTCAAACTCTCGCGGTTACCAGAGGACTAGCCCCCCACTGTAACCCTAGTTATGTAATATAGGTGAGAGGCTGAGGGCTACAAAATGGAGATCGGCGCTGCCAAATGCGCCATGAATGGTGTGGGAAAGACTTTGATATTTGATGTGAGAATGAAGCAAAAATTAACCTCTTGCAAGATTTGATGCATTGCACAGCTTCCATGCGATCGGCTGGTTGGACCACTGCATGAATGAGCAGGCGTTCCATATAGCGCTTTGAACAACAGACATTGTCGCAAAGCAGCTTTACAGAAAAATAAAGACTTTAAGAATATGAGCTAATTTTATCCCTAATAAATTTATTTATCCTTGATGAGCGAGCCTGTGGTGACTGTGGCAAAGAAAACTCCCTGAGACAACACAAAGAAGAAACCTTGAGAGGAACCAGACTCAAAAGGGAACCCATCCTCATTTGGGTGATAACAGATAGCATGATTATAAATAACTTGCTTCTGTATCTGTGTCCTATATAGTCACAAAGTATAACTGTGAAACCAGGAAACTCATTATAGTTTTAGCATGAAGTCTGTTGTGTTGAAGTTATGAACTATTCATTGATGGAGACTTGCGGGCAAAACTGTTCACGAGAACTGCAGTCCTAATTTAAAGTTATCATGGCAACTGTAATCCTCAGCCAGAGCATTACTGTAAGTGTCCAGAGCCGTCTTCCAAGTGCGTCTTCTGACTGTCCATATGGGGCCGTCCTCCACAGGAGCGATGTGAAGAAACTCCAGCCAGAAGTAGGGCATGGTATGATATTTATGACTTCCTGTCATAAAAGCCTAACCAGGAACCAGGGCTTCACTAAATACATTACATCTGTTGTACTGCATGGAACAATGTTTGGCTGTATCGTTGCGATATCATGTAACTCTAATGTCTTTAAACGGGTCGATTAAAGTCAGCCCAGTCTGGCTCAGTAATGGATGTCCATGGATGTCTCTGTTCAGCCGGTGCTCAGTGTTGCCCTGAGGTCTGGATCTTTTTTGGAAAATGACTGTTTTAGTGTTTTTCATGTTTGCTGTCAGGCTCCAGGCCTGTCAGTCGTGCTCCAGTAGATCCAGACTGTGCTTTAGGCCGTGTTCAGTGGGGGGCAGCAGAATCAGGTCGTTCTCTTTAGAGAAGCAATTTGATCTGAGAGTTGTGTGGAGTGAGACCAGGTGCTGCAGGACGCTTTAAAATGGCAGCCTGTTTAAGTCATGGAAAAGTTAAATACAGCTCGCTTGTAGAATGTACATTATTCTATCCACATTCACTGGATATGAGCAATCGTGCGCTCTGATTGGCTACTCTACTACTTGGATATCAGCTTATATACCGTGAGTAGAGAAAAACAAAATGGTGGAGCGTGTTGCTGAACCCACCGAGGACGAAATAAAAACTCTACTGGAAAACAAAACCCCCAAAAATAAAAAAAAAGCAACAAAATATGGAATGAAAGTATTTGATGTTAAGGATGTATCTTTTTTCCAAGAATTATTATTATTATTATAATTATAATAATAATTATTATTATAATTATAATAATTATTATTATTATTATAGCATTTTTCACAAATTGCTCCTGTCATTTCACCAGTTTGTTTCCATTCGAAGTGGAAATGATTTTGTTGGATGTTTTGTATAAAGTTTTTATTTATCGAATTTGCAAAAAATAAAAATGCTCCGTTTCTCAAAATCCAGTGAATGTGGATGGAATAAAACAGTTATTCCACTCAATCTCATCGTACACAGATTATAGCCAACTCTGCGCTACGTGACTCATCGGCTATCAGCTCGTGTACGACTCGATTTCGTGGAATAACTTAAATGTAATGTTTATATCCTATTAGTTCAGTGACGTATCCCCTACACACACTATAAGCTTTGTAAACAAGACTTTTGTTCCGAATCCAGTCGAATGCTTATGGTGCATGCATGTGCTTTCTTAGGTCTCGACATGCAATTATTGACTTTTGTTCTGTTTCAGGTTGGCCAGAAGCTGTGTGAGGCATCACTCTGACCCAGTATTCTATGATTTGGTGCAAATGCAATTGGCTTGGTGAGAGTGTTTAAGTCTTGAATGAATAATAGTACAAAAAGCTTTCCGCAGATTACTGTTCACACAGATGGTCCGGTAATTGTTCGGATCAAATCCATCTCCATTTCTGAACGAGGGAGTTATGAGAGCATGAGTCCAGATGTCAGGAACTACAATGAGAATCATGTCGAGATGTTTGAGAAGGACTCGTTTATTTGTATTTACCCGTGTGCTTTTTGAGACTGCATTATTAGTTTCAAGGTTTTTGCTCATTAATGGGAGATGTGGTCAATATAATACACAGTGTGATACTTAGACTTTATCATGAGATGGAAGATTTATCCTGATCATTTTACTGGAGATTTGTGAGCACAGGTGGTACGGTGGTGTAGTGGTTAGCGCTGTCGCCTCACAGCAAGAAGGTCCGGGTTCGAGCCCCGTGGCCGGCGAGGGCCTTTCTGTGCGGAGTTTGCATGTTCTCCCCGTGTCCGCATGGGTTTCCTCCGGGTGCTCCGGTTTCCCCCACAGTCCAAAGACATGCAGGTTAGGTTAACTGGTGACTCTAAATTGACCGTAGGTGTGAATGTGAGTGTGAATGGTTGTCTGTGTCTATGTGTCAGCCCTGTGATGACCTGGCGACTTGTCCAGGGTGTACCCCGCCTTTCGCCCGTAGTCAGCTGGGATAGGCTCCAGCTCGCCTGCGACCCTGTAGAACAGGATAAAGCGGCTACAGATAATGGATGGATGGATGGATTTGTGAGCACAATTATGGAACCTGAATCAAAGAAAGTACAAGTTAAAAAAAAAAGTCCTTAATAAGGAAAACTAATAAGACAAAATTTATTGATTGGTACCAAAAACATGTTCTATCAGCTCCTCAGTGCAGTGGATTTATACAAGTCCTGACACCTGAGAATCCCCACGACACTTCAAAGAGACGTCTAAATGATATGAAATTTTTAATTTAAAAATTAATTAGTTCCTTGTATGTACTAGTACATATATTTTAATAGTCCCCTATACCTATCCCTAATAGACAGGGTGTTCAGGTAATTTTTTTTTCTGAGGGTGAATAAGCTGCTATTTGCATTCTACAGGGTAACATGAACTCACCAAAAAAAGAATGAGGTCTTTATGTTAAAATTTAATGAAGATATGAGGATTTCTGTTCCGCGGAAAGGCACAGGCACAATGACACTCAAGAGCATAGGGAAATGGGCCCTAAACGGACCCCATTTTGGTAATTTTGAGTGATTATTTTTCATTTCTTAATATTTTGGCTGACCAAATAATGACACCAAACACCCGTGTCATTCCCACCAGCTCCTTCTGTTTGTTCTCTGCCTTCTTTTGTTTCTGTGATTCTTTTTCCTTCTAAATGATCATGTGGTGTTGTTTTGATTTGCTTCTGTCGTTCAAGGAACGTGTCGTGTGTGAGCTTCCCTTTCTTGCGTGCATCATCGAGTGCATCACGCAAAGTCATGGATGAGTCGAACGTCGGAAAAGCGGCTGGGTGAGGCGTTGTTTGCGGTCGTTTCCCGGAGACATTTTTCGCGTTTTATCCGAACAGTCAGTAGTAATGCATGTAAAATCCCTTCAATTTTCATAATGTCAGTAAGGTTTAAGCGTCTTTCATGGATAACATACTGAAATCAAAGAAATTATGCCGTGAATCAGCTATATTCCAACCTACCTCCCCCACGAGGATAATTTTAGGCAAACCTCATTAATATTCTGATAGGACAGGGTCACATGACCTTCCTTATTAGGAAATTATAATGGTATATCCCTGGGATTCCCCCGGAAACCCCACTTACAAACACATGTCAACCCAAAACATCACCAAAACCTGAGTCAAGCAGGGAACATACACGGTCTACTCATTATGTGGCTGGGCCGTCGGCGTTTAACCCCTCGTGTCTCCACAAAGTGTAGACCAATTTTAATGATTCAAAAAATGTTTTACTGCTACAGAAATTGCCTTTTAATAGATAAAATATCAAGAAACGTCAGTAAAAGCCGATTAACTGCTTAAATATGCCGATTTGCTCGCTGGCGTGATGATTTGTGACGTCACTGAATACCCTATAATTGTGTGTGTGTGTGTGTGTGTGTATATATATATATATATATATATATATATATATATATATATAGTCACCTATATCTATACTTACTGGTGCATATATTTTAATAGAGTCACTATTGTATATTATAATAATTTCATATCGTATCTCATATTGTAAATAATTGTAATTGCGTGGCACGGTGGTGTAGTGGTTAGCACTGTCACCTCACAGCAAGAAGGTTCTGGGTTCGAGCCCAGCGGCCAATGGGTGCCTTTCTGTGTGGAGTTTGCATGTTCTCCCCGTGTCTGTGTGGGTTTCCTCCGGGTGCTCCGGTTTCCCCCACAGTCCAAAGACATGCTGTTAGGTTAACATGGCACTTGGGCTGAAGTGCCCTTGAGTAAGGCACCTAACCCCCAACTGATCCCCGGACGCTGTAGCATGGCTGTCCACTGCTCTGGGTATGTGTTTGTGCTCATTGCTCACTTGTGTGTGTGTGTGTGTGTGTGTGTGTGTGTGTGTGTGTATGCGCGAGTGTTCACTGCTTCAGATGGGTTAAATGCAAAGGACGAATTTCACTCTGCTTGAGTGTGCATGTGGCAAATAAAGGCTTCTTCTTCTTCTAATTATGCTATTCATTATAATTTTGTGGGCGGCACGGTGGTGAAGTGGTTAGCGCTGTCGCCTCACAGCAAGAAGGTCCTGGGTTCGAGCCCCGGGGCCGGCGAGGGCCTTTCTGTGTGGAGTTTGCATGTTCTCCCCGTGTCCGCGTGGGTTTCCTCCGGGTGCTCCGGTTTCCCCCACAGTCCAAAGACATGCAGGTTAGGTTAACTGGTGACTCTAAATTGAGCGTAGGTGTGAATGTGAGTGTGAATGGTTGTCTGTGTCTATGTGTCAGCCCTGTGATGACCTGGCGACTTGTCCAGGGTGTACCCCGCCTTTCGCCCGTAGTCAGCTGGGATAGGCTCCAGCTCGCCTGCGACCCTGTAGAAGGATAAAGCGGCTAGAGATAATGAGATGAGATGAGATTTTGTATCGGGGCGCCTGGGAGAACAGCTATACTGAAGTGTGTCCCCCGTATAAATAAAACATATTATTATTATTATTATTATTATTATTATTATTATTATTATTTGTTGTTAGTATAGTGCAAGATCAATATCCTAAAATGTAATGGCTAACAGGTTCTTTGTTGTTAAAAAAAAAAAAAAACCTAATTCATTTTCTTGGTTAATTGGCTTTGTACAGATTCTGCATTGAAACTGATATGCAGTGATTGTGAATCCTCTCTCTGCCACCATTTTGTTTTATCTGTAACTCTGTATTATTATAAATGTCCCCAGAAGGTATTTTTTATTTATGGGCTCTTCATTTCTTCATATCCAGTCGTACTTGTGTATAATTTTTACTCTGAATTGTGAAATCTTCACTTTATTTCTTAATTCGGCCCTATTTTCCAACCTTCGTGTCAAACCACTTATCATCGCTGGTTTTTTTTTAGTTTCTTAATTGTTTCAGTCGACATATTTGGGCAGTCGTAATGAAGGTATAATTCATATTCCTACCTGGAAGATGAATGTCTTCATTACTGTAGTGAGTGTGGAGTTTGCAGGAAGGTGTTTAATAATGTTGAATTTTGGAGCCTCTGATTGCTTTCTGGATCTCCTCTGTGCTGTTTTGGGCTCGCTGCTATGACCTCCGCATATTGAACAGTTTACTGTTGTGTGTGTGTGTATGTGTGTGAAGTGTTAGCGTCTGTTCTTTTAATGAACACAGTAATTTGGCTGTGATCGTTCTCTCTCTCTCTCTCTCTCTCTCTCTCTCTCTCTCTCTCTCTCCCCACTGTGGTGTTGGTGAAGTCTGGCTTTCAGATCAGTGAGGCTTAAGACTGTCTGTACTGATTTAAAGAACTCCAGATGTTGCTGTGTGTGTGCGAGCTTGTGTGTGAGTGCGCATGTGTGTGTGCACGTTTTAGGCTGCTGTGCTAAACCATAGGTTTGAGAAATATGTGTACCTATTCTTATCCAGGCCTTCTCTGTGATTGTGTGTGCATTTATTTGTGCTTATATATTTGTACTTATTTTGAAGAAGTTAGTTGTTAAAGGGACAGACTGTGGCCTTTGGTTTGTGAAAATACAGAAACAAACACACACACACACACAGACCCGTACACATTTGCATGCTCAGTCATGCTTGGTGAAAACACAAACCATCAAATAAAAACAGATGGAAACAGAATAACTTTGTAGACACACATTCTAGCACTAATGACATGCACGACCGTTGGCGTGCAGGAATATACGCCATCTGTGCCCAAACACACACTTCCACACACACACTCTCACATGCGTGCGCGCCCACGCCCTGTCAGTGTCAGTGTACTTGCTGGTTTTCTTGTCTGGCAGAGCTGCGCTTGCCTTCATTATAACCTTTAATTAAAAGTGACAGTAAAATGTAATTACAGTCTTTAGAATGGACTGCGCACTAGTGAGCATTCTGCCACCATTTTGGCTGTCTGAGCAAGTGTGTGTGTGTCTGTGCGTGTGTGCGCACGCATGTATGCATGCGTGTGTGTGTTCAGATTTTCTTCTAGTTTGACATTTGGCTCCAAAATGTCCTAGAAATGAGTAACTTGTAAGAGCACCTTTGAGATCGCCCTAACTTTTCTCCGCCTCATTTTCCCTTTTTCTTAATATAGAATTTTTCCTCCTCTCCTCTTTCTGTCTCTGCTTCACACAGGCCTCTTTCCTCCCATCAGACCACTGACCCACTTCCCTGTTTTTCTGCCTCTCGTCCCTCTGTCCCTCACCACACTATTTGTTTTCTCCAAATTCTTGTCCTCCATCTCTACGGTTTCCTCTTCCTACTCCACCTCCTCGGATGTCTCTGGAAGTACAAGTTGCCCCGAAGCCTCCAAATGTTTGCTCATGCATCATAGAGGCATTGTGCTTGCATTACATGTGGCTAGGCTAATGTAGCGTGTGTGTGTGTGTGTGTGTGTGTGTGTGTGTGTGTGTGTGTGTGTGTGTGTGTGTGTGTGTGTTTGGAGTGTGTGATGTCAGGCAAAGACTTGAGTACAGTTAGAGCTTCAGAAAGATGGATCATCTCAGTGGGTGGGGCATGAATGATTGCTGTAGTGATGGGGTGGCCACTCACCAATGAGAGCAGAGAGAGGTAGAGAAACACAAACCACACACACACAGAAAGGGAAAACATCTAAGATGAATAGTTTAGCCAAAATTGAAATCACACCTACTCCATATTTTCCCCAATAGCTTTAGCTTTTTAGCATTGGGCTTGGAACATGCTTCACGGACTAATGACACTGAAAGATGTGGTTTCACATAATAGACGTGATGGTGATTTCAGCTTCAAGATGTTGCTTCTGCTGTGATGTCTTTTTGTTCATACTGCATACACTAAGCGTGTCATACAGCACCAGAAACCACAGATACGAGTCTGTCTGAGATTATCTAGCTCGCCGCTCGGCATTGTTTGAGACGAGTGTGTGGTGATTTAAATACCATTTACAGTCATTAAAAAGAAAAATCCATCAACTCCCCACCCAAGCCATCAGTACACACATCCAAACAATACACAGTGCTGAGACATACATTACAGAGACAGAGAGAGAGAGAGAGAGATCGGTTAAATGATAAAAAAAATAAATAACAGAAGAGAAAATTAAATGCCTAGAGGGGATTATTATTCTGACCCATCAAATCTAATCCCCCTGGAGCTGTGGCTAGTAGCCTCCTGTTGGATAAGCAGCAATAAACCACACACACACGCACACACACGTTTGTTTCAACAGGCCCGGAAAATACCCTGGGGAGGACTGAGTGGCCACACTGCAAAGAGCCTTATACCTATCTAAATTAATTCCTTCCTCCTTGCCCCCCTCCATCCCACTGTCGCCGCTCTCTCTCTCTCTCTCTCTCTCTCTCTCTCTCTCTCTCTCTCTCTCAAATACACACAAACAGTCCCCTAACTATGAAGCTACACCACCACAAGTCAGTTTGCAACAAGTGTGTGAGTGTGTGTGTGAGAAAGAGAGAGAGCTACATTTCAGACCTAAGCAGTTAGTACTTTTCCAAAAGCAACTGTCTTTATGAAAAGCATTGCTTCGGATTTGTGACCAAATGACGTAACACAGACAGAGAGAAGAGCCATAATAGACTTTGCTGATTATAGGGAATAGAACGTAGGGCATCATTTTCCATACAAGCTCTAGTTTACGTGCTAAAACAAACCAGGAATCGTAACCAGTTAGACTATGAAGACTACTGTGTTGTCAAGTCAAGTTTATTTTTATCGTGCTTTTAACAACAGACATTGTCGCAAAAAAAAGCTTTACAGAAAATGAAAGACTTTAAACTTATGAGCTGATTTTATCCCTAATAAATTTATTTTATCGTATTGTATGTTCATGTGTTGTATGTTTCAATAATATTGGCTGGCGTTGAGTGCGATATCAGATATATTCCATTCAGCTAGCGTGATATTGAACTAGTTGAAGACAAGTAGCTGAATGGAATATTAACTGAGATGGCATGAAAAAAGCCATTATTATTATTATTATTATTATACACATACATTTGATGGAACACTTGTACTGTAGATACCTTTCAGATGTTCAATGCATTTTTCTCTTTCAAAATTCTCTCAAAATCTTCCATATTTAACAAAGCAAACCTGGCGGCCATGTTTGTTTACAAATTGTCAGTCACTCGCTAGCACAGAAGTTTTACGTCTCTGACGTGTCTCTTTTCCAGTTTTTCGGTGTCCGTTGGTATGCTTTTCTCTTGTAAATATGCATGAGGAATATCTAATGAAGTTTTGGTAGCCTTTTGAGTGTTCAGTGTATCTTTCTCTTTCCCAGCAAACAAAGAAATGCTTCTGTGCATGCACAGCAGAAAACTTTCTCATTGGATATTCGCGTCAGCGCCGATGCGTGACGTCATGTTGTCTTGACAACCATGTAATATCGTAAACCATATTCAACGCTCATTCTCCATTAGGTAGAGTGGTGTAATGCACGTAGGATAAGCGATATGCTAACAATATTGCATACTATCAAACCAAATGAACGAAACCCTCTAGAAGGGAATAGAACACATGTTTTTATTCCATCGATAAAGTGTCCTGTATGTATAATAATCATTGATATTGTATATTATTGCCTGTAAGCTCTTGAAAAAATGTCTTTTTTTTGTAAACAAACACTTTAATACCTCTGGACTGTGATGTTAAATGGGAAGGAATCAGTGTGGTTTCAAAGCACAGGATTTTCAGAGCTCGAGAGTGAGTGTGTGTTTGCGTGTAAGCTTCTGTTAAAGACCTGAAAGGACTCTCTTTAATTTTGTACATTCATCTGATGGAGAAGAAAATAGCAAGGTTAAAAATGAAAGACATTCATGGCTGTATGAGCAAAGAGCACACAGAGAGAGAGAGAGAGAGAGAGAGAGACTAGCGATCATTGACCCATTTCTGCAGGCTCCCATTCCAGTGACTGATATAAGAGCAAGGCAAACCACACATACATTTAATCAGTGAACTCACACAGACATCGTTCACTTGTGTGGTCATTCACTTCCATCAAAACTCCTCATCACGATGCTCATGCACACAACAGGAAACACCACTCAACTGACACATACACACACACATGTTTGTAATTATACCTTTGTGGGATATTTCCATTAGAGCTGGGAGGTATACTGGTGTTAAAGTGGATACTGGTATGCCACAGTGCTGGAATATGTCTTTTCCCACAGCAGATATTGCACTGCAAAAAATGATATCTTAGCAAGTGAAAATATCTTGAAAATAGTTGAAACAATCTAGCATTTCCTATTAGAAGAATACAAGACACCAATTCTGAGATTATTAAACCGAGTTCTAGATTGCAACCAACTTATTCTAAGATGTCTTATCAAGTAAAAATATCTGTCCCTGCAGCAAGACAATTTCACTAGTATTACACTACCGTTCAAAAGTTTGGGGTCACCCAGACAATTTTGTGTTTTCCATGAAAAGTCACACTTTTATTTCCCACCATAAGTTGTAAAATGAATAGAAAATATAGTCAAGACATTTTTCTGGCCATTTTGAGCATTTAATCGACCCCACAAATGTGATGCTCCAGAAACTCAATCTGCTCAAAGGAAGGTCAGTTTTATAGCTTCTCTAAAGAGCTCAACTGTTTTCAGCTGTGCTAACATGATTGTACAAGGGTTTTCTAATCATCCATTAGCCTTCTGAGGCAATGAGCAAACACATTGTACCATTAGAACACTGGAGTGAGAGTTGCTGGAAATGGGCCCCTATACACCTATGGAGATATTGCACCAAAAACCAGACATTTGCAGCTAGAATAGTCATTTAGCACATTAGCAATGTATAGAGTGGATTTCTGATTAGTTTAAAGCAGACCTGGGCATTTTACGGCCCGCGGGCTGCATCCGGCCCTTTGGTTCATTCTGACCGGCCCGCGTAAGGTTAATTAGAAATTACAAAATAAACGTATTTTCTAATTTTACCTCATGCATGGACTGAATGTGCATTGCTTTTATTTTGAAGTTGTGTTCAACAAAAACGCAATGCGCGCGACATGAACATGACATGAAATCCCACGAAACCTAATCCCGCGATAACTACTTCTGTAATTTGTCCAGACCAACCACAAACTTGTACATCATCCTTCAAACGGTCCAGCCAATCACATAGTGTGACGTCACCAGCAGGCGCCGGAGCCCGAGCCAATCTGTAGATCTGATACCTACACCGAATCGACGTTACTGCGAGCAGGTCACAAGAAGACTTTCGCCCCCAAAATGTCCGCAAAAAGAAGAAAGGTAGATGCCGAATGCAGGGCTTTCAACAAAACATGGACTGCTAAGTATTTGTTTACTGAAGTCAGAGATAAAGCCGTGTGTTTAGTTTGCGGAGGGCAGATTGCCGTGTTCAAAGACTACAATTTGAGTCGGCATTACCAAATGAAAAACACCAAATGAGGTGATTAGACTACAAATGTGGGCATCATTATTGATATTTTAAGTTCGTTTCTTAGACAAGGAGTTTTTAAACTTGTTACCTTGTTAACAGGTAACATTATTATAATATGATGTATCTTGCTTGATATTTGGAGTAGAAAGACAATATTGTGATGTCTTTATTGTGTTTTGGGGTGAATGTGACTGAAAAAAAGGTACAAACGTTCACATTTTGTTAACCATTGTTTTGGGAAATTTGATTGAATAAATGACATTTTTTGTAAGGCAACCTTGTTTTTTCCATACTCTTACCAGTCTTAGCAGCTTGTAAAAACAATGTTATTTACTGCTTTATATAAAGAAATACAATTAATATTATGCAGAATTTAGTTCAGCCCTTTGGTCCGGCCCTCCACAAAATTTTCTGTTTCTCATGTGGCCCCATGGAAAAAATAATTGCCCACCCCTGGTTTAAAGTGATCTTCATTGAAAAGAACAGTGCTTTTCTTTCAAAAATAAGGACATTTCAAAGTGACCCCAAACTTTTGAACGGTAGTGTAAGTAATTTTCTCCTCAAATTCAATTTTCAATTTTTTTGCAGTGTGGATATTGCGATAAGCCAAAAACCATGTATGAGAAACATGAAATTGATCAGCTTTAATAATTTGTAGAAAAAAAAACATTCATGCAGTTTAAAAATGTAGTGTTAACTTTTTATAATGATGCAAAAAAGCACACTTTTCTGACTTTTTTGGCAATTCGTGATATCACGGTGTATTGTCGGTAGAGTGGAAAATCTCCAGGGTTAGTCAAAATTATGTTAACACTAATGGATTATTTTTCTCCTGAATGTGTGGTACTCTGTGACCGCTGCTGGCATAATTGGGCCCTACTTTTTTGACGCCCCAACAGTGATGTCAGGCGTCTACTTACTGATGGTGCAGCAGTACGCCATTAATGAACTTCCACTACAGATCCGATTGGTTTCTACCATTTAAGTGTTAACATAATTTTGACCAACCCTGTATATGAATTTGAACTCCTAACACTCACCCCTATTTACCATTGACGTATGTATTACCGTCGATAAATAATACCGTGCCTAAACGTGCCACTGATCCCAACTTTAACCACAGTAACAAAAACAAAAAATCCTCAAGGGAACCAGTCAGACATGTCCACAAGGTCAAAACTGTCACAAAACCATATCAGTCTGAGGACATTAGGTCCCCGTAAAGGGATAAAAACAAAACAAGACGACACAGACCCACACCCATAGTCCATCTTACACACACATATACACACACCTATGTTAAACAATTTTTCCATTCTTCCTGTACAGACAAAGCCAGAAATAAATGAAAGTGTTCTTCTTGACCACAAAACAAGATTGAGGTCTTGCCTGTATTTTTCCTCATCTAACCTTGCTAGATTTATACGGTACATTTCCCTTTCCTGCTAGATTTGATCTTTTGAAATGTGACTCGTACAGATTGAATTGAAACCACCTCACTCAAGGTAAGCTTCCCATTCATTAAACACACACACACACACACACACACCCCTTGAGAGATGATGCACAGATACACACACGCTGAGACACGTACTTGCGCCCACAGCTGACCCAGTTTGGCTGGATGTTGTTCCTGTGAGATCCTCATCTCTGTGCCAGTGTCATGAAAGCATCCTGATGACGTTCTTCCTCCTCTAGAGAGATCCCATGGCCCTGTGCCGCTTCTCCACCAAGCTGTGCTCCAGTGAGAACAGGACTGCAGGAGTGTGGTACTCAGGAACTCGACAGTACTCATCATTTGTTCATGTTTGTCTCCTTGTTTCCTTTGTACTTGTTTGGAGTCCTGCGTTTCTGCCGGGAATGTGTGTTTGGCTCAGATATCTTGTGTCGGCATTCTGTTACTTCGTTCCTTGCTCTCTTCTCTTCTTCCACTCTGTCATTCACAGTGATGGTGTAATTTCTCATTCATCTCATTATCTCTATCTGCTTTATCCTTCTACAGGGTCGCAGGCGAGCTGGAGCCTATCCCAGCTGACTACGGGCGAAAGGCGGGGTACACCCTGGACAAGTCGCCAGGTCATCACAGGGCTGACACATAGACACAGACAACCATTCACACTCACATTCACACCTACGGTCAATTTAGAGTCACCAGTTAACCTAACCTGCATGTCTTTGGACTGTGGGGGAAACCGGAGCACCCGGAGGAAACCTACACGGACACGGGGAGAACATGCAAACTCCGCACAGAAAGGCCCTCGCCGGCCATGGGGCTTGAACCCGGACCTTCTTGCTGTGAGGCGACAGCGCTAACCACTACACCACCGTGCCGCCCATTTGAAACTCCTGTCAGTCATATTTTGTCACCATTTATGGATATTTTCAGTCATGATCGGGGCAGTGGTGGCTCATTGATTAAGGCTCTGGGTGCCTGAGCTGAAGGTCAGGGGTTCTAACCCCAGCACTGTCAAGTTACCATTATTGGGCCCTTGAGCAAGGCCCTTAACCCTGACCCCAACTTCCTAACAAGCTGGGATATGCAAAGAAAAGAATTTCACTGTGCTGTAATGAATGTATTTGTGATAAATAAAGGTGGCTTCTTTGTCTACAATATTTAGACTACAGGGATTTGGGTGTGCCTGGTATACACTAGAAGCTTTTCAAATCTTAGCCCTGTTTAAAAACGTAGGAGACCACAGACATAACAATAGATCTAACCAATTTTTTATATTTTAATCGTAAGAACGCACACACCAGATGATTCTATCAAGGCGCAAGACCACACACTTGGTGATTTATACCAAAATGATTTCAGAGTGGCAATTCCCGGGACTTGGAATGTAACAGAAACGCACATGATCAAATATGACTTCAGAGCAAAACAACATGGAAGCGCTCTGGGGTCATCCACTGGTTGCAGTTATATGTGCTATATTATGCAGTGATAAACAATAAACGAGAAGAAAACTGTGGACGAAGTCATGGCTGAGAAGACGGAATCAGCAAGGATTCAGATTTTACATTTTGCAGAACAAGCTGCAGG
Source organism: Neoarius graeffei (assembly GCF_027579695.1). NCBI lineage: Eukaryota > Metazoa > Chordata > Actinopteri > Siluriformes > Ariidae > Neoarius > Neoarius graeffei. The sequence goes on along the minus strand of NC_083569.1, from coordinate 74,770,075 downwards.
TGAGTTGGAAGTTTTATTGTCTCAAACAGGGCAAGTGCAAGATAATCTTATTTGTACACATGGGGAAGCCATGGTCTAACAAAAAGCAGCTTTGGGACCAAAAGGTCACCGGTTTGATTCCCTGGACCAGTAGGAATGGATGAAGTGTCCTTGAACAAGGCACCTAACCCCAGGCTGTCCACTGCTGTGGGTATGTAAGGGTCCTGTTGTATGTTGCTCTGGGTAAGGGTGTCTGCCTGAAACGTAACATTACATGTGGAGGGATACGAAGCCCCGGACATGGAGGGGGGAAAAAAGATGATCTTTTGCGAGATCTCACAATACTTTTCATTTAGGTCAATATGGAAACAAGGGTGTAGTGGAGGCTATGATTGGTCTTTGTTGTGTTGATGTACACTCACTGGCCGTTTTAATAGAAACTTGTTCTTGACGCTAAGATTCCTGTTCTTGGCTGGCAGGACTGGAACCTAATGTGCTGTTCTGCTGTTGCATGCTGAGATGCTTTTCTGCTCACCACGTTTGTAAAGAGTGATTATATGAGTTGCTATATCCTTCCTGGCAGTTCGAACCAATCTGGCCATTTTCCTCTGACCTCTCTTATCAACAAGGCATTTGTTTCCACCCATAGAACTCTCACTCACTCACTCACTCAATGTTTTTTGCCCCATTCTGTGTAAACTCTAGAGACTATTGTGTGTGAAAACCCCAGGAGATCAGGAGTTTCTGAAATGCTCAAACCAGTCCATTTGGCTCAAACCAACGCCCATGCCACAGTGAAAGTCACACTTTGAGATCACAATTTTTCCCATTCTGATATTTGAAGTGAACATTAACTGAAGCTCTTGATTTGTATCTGCATGATCTGATGCATTGTGCTGCTGTCAAGGGATCGGCTGATTAGAGAACTGCGTAAAACAGCAGGTGGATGGGTGTTCCTACTAAAGTGGCCAGTGAGTGTATTTGCGTAAAAATTGTAAATGCACCTCTTTTTTTTGTAAATAAAAGACATTTGGGGGGAAAACCATGTTATGCTTATCTGGTATAAATTTAAGAATTATTTTTACACAACAGCAAAAGTACATCTTTTTTTCTCCATGTCCCTGGATCATTAGAAATGTAGTAAATGAAGTAAACATCTGGTTGATGACGCGTCCCGGCCAGCTCTCTCTCGTTGGCTATTGTGGGTTTCTGCTCAATATTCCACCACTGTTCCTTTCACATTACAGGATTTTGAGTTGTAAATATGAAACGTTTGATATTTACGATTCTAAATCAGGGAAGCTCCTGCAGTTGGTGACCCTGCAGAAGAAGAAGCCAAGAAGCCTTTATTTGTCATATGTACACTCAAGCACAGACTTAAGCACACAGTGCAATTTAACCTCTGCATTTAACCCATCTGAAGCAGTGAACATAAGTGAGCAATGAGAGCGCACACATACCCAGAGCAGTAGGCAGCTCCACTACAGTGCCCAGGGAGCAGTTGGGGGTTAGGTGCCTTGCTGAAGGGGGTCTCAGCCCAGCCCAACCTGAGGCCATGGCTGCACCATGTTAACCTAACCGCATGTCTTTTGAACTGTGGGGGAAGCTGGAGCACCCGGAGGAAACCCACGCAGACACAGGGAGAACGTGCAAACTCCACACAGAAAGGCCCCTGTCGGCCACTGGGCTCAAACCCAGAACCTTCTTGCTGTGAGGCGACAATGCTAACCACTACACCACCATGCTGCCCGAGATTATGTCTGTAAACCCTTCACACTACAGGATTATTTGGGCAGATAATTGCTTCTGATCAGCCTTGAATGGGGAATGCCCCCATGATTATCGCAAGGGGAAATTCGCACCCAAAATGAGCCCAATTATCCTCCAGTGTGGGGCTAGCATTACATTGCTTAAGCTGGCTCCACACTAAAGGGTAGTTGGCTCGATTGTAGTGTGAGGGGTTTACAGACATAATCTTAAGGTCACTGACTGGACAGAGCCTCCCTGATTTAGGAACATGTTTGATATTTACGACTAAAAATTGTGTAGTGTGAAAGAAACAGTGATGGAATATTGAGCAGAGAGCCAGCTGACCAGGAGACGTCATGTTTAGCATGGCATCTCCAAGGCGGTGGAAGGGCAGAGAATGTATAAAAACGAGACCGTCAATGATGGCGTAGCTCCCTCCAGCCCCGTCTAGTCCAGAAGGAACAATCTAAAGTGGGCCACCTTGCGCAATAAACGTTGCAAGCTACAGGTATATACACTATATACAAGTTATATAGAGAAGCTATATACACCCGGCCTAGGAATACCAACCTATTTGCCAGAAAGAATCCAAAACGGCAAGGAAATGACCGAGAAGAAGCAATTTTTGTTGAACTGCTTATTAAGGCTTAATTAGTCCATAACTTCATTAATAATTGTAATTAAGCAAATCTGGGTAGAAATTATATGCACCCTAGGTACCCTTACCTTCATGCCAGAAAGAATCAAAATCACTGACGAATTGAGAGAGAAGAAGCGATTTGTGTGGAAACCGATTGTTAGGGCTTAATTACTCCATATCTTCATTATTAATTGTAATTATGCAAATTTGGGTAGAAGTGTAATGCACCCCAGGCAGACCCACATTCCTGCCAAAAAGAATAAAAATCGGTGAAGAATTGAGAGAGAAAAAGCGATTTACGTGAAATGTGGACAATGACGGACGACGGACAATACATGATGGCGTAAACTCATTGCCTGTCGGCCGGATGATCTAATAACTATATTTCTAATGATCATGGATTTCATTCTCCTCTCCACTTGTGTACACAACAACATGAGCTTGTAGCAGTAGCTTGCACGAGCTCAACTCCAGCTCACACTGCAAACTGTATAAGGGCAGAAGGGCTGGTGTCCATATAGCGTTGTTTTTCCTGAGCGCCAGTGTCTCAGTTGCTCCCAATGAGGACAGCAGGTGCTGCACTCAGCATCTTTTTTTTTTCCCCCTCAGACCGTACCTCCCTTTTTTTTTCTTTTTTTGTTCGGCCGCTCCAAACTCTGAACTTTTCAGACAGAGTTTCTGTGAGATCCTACCTCCCCAGAATCGCCACTCTGAAATCGTGCAGTTCAGTATAATTGCCAAGTGTGTGGTCCTGCATCTCGATTGAATTGTCTGCTGTGTGGGTTCTTGTGATTAAAATATTTAAAAATTGGTTAAATCTGTCGTTATGTCTGTGGTTTTTAAAATCGGTTAACAGTTGAAAATCCTCTAGTGTGCCCCAGGCTTTAGTTTCAGAACAGCGATTTCCATAAAGCAGCTTTTTAAAATATAAAAATGGAATTTAACGCGGTTGATTTGATTCTGTGGATTTTTTTTCCTACAGAATAAGCATTATGTGCATTTTGTACCCCATTAGATTTTTAATTAGGTTTAGTAAATGAATGTTCAATGATCAATAGCAGCATCATTTTGTGCTGTTTATTTTTACAGCCTCACAATCTGTTCATTTCTGAAAGCTGTTATGGCGTAAAGTGGCTTAGTAAAAGTCTGACATCTGTAGGCGATGCAAAAGCGCTTTGTTTTATTGATCACTTTATTTTTAGAGTTAACCACCCAAAGCAAATTCACATAATTACTTCAGATCATAACTAAGAAACGACTTTACAAAAAAACAACTTTTTTTTTTCAGCGCTTCAGAACAATGCACCATCTGTTTATCTCTTACTCCGTTGACCTCTCTCTCTCTTTTCTGCTCTGACCTGTGTAAGCCTGTGGACACCTGCTCTGGCCGAGTGTGTTGTTTATTTGTGTTGTTTGTTGTCCTCGTGATTGGCAGATGGAGTGACTGCAGAGTGTGTGTGTGTTGGGGTGGAGACGATTACAGGGTCAGGCAGGTTAACGGTTTTCCTCATGGCTTAGCACCCAAACTGGCAGTCCTCCAGCATCTCACTCCTACACACACACACACACACACACTTTTCCCAGACAGCATACTGCTATAGTAGAGGCCTACTGTTCATCAGGTGATAATGACTATACAGTGCAGAGGATACAGAGTATACAGTGAGTAGCCAATACTGATAATACACCTAGCCAAATGCAGATATGCATTTTATCCAAAGCATCTGGGAAATATAATTTTATGACTTCAATATCACAACCCAACACTACATATTGCTTTTTAAAACAATGGCCTACTGAGTATTCAGAACACTAAACAGTTGATTGGATGATAACTGAATACAGATATATTACTTGGAATGAACAAATAACTTTCTTTTTTAGAAACCTTGCCAGCAAGGTAGAACATAGATAGGTGCATTGGGACTGTTCCACTGGATGCAAAACAAAAAGTTGTATGAGTGAGAGGTTTTTACTTTTTAAGCTTGCAGGACAAAGACCGACCGCATTCATTAACAAGAAATTATAGCGTTCATTCATTCATCCTTAGTAACTGCGTGGTGTAGGTGTCTTTACACTGCTAGAAACAGGGGTACAGTAGGAGTCCATTTCTGTCTCTCAAGGTACAATCTACACTAATAGGACTCATTACTGGACTTCAAGGTAACTACAGTGGTGCTTGAAAGTTTGTGAACCCTTGAGAATGTTCTATATTTCTGCATAAATATGACCTAAAAGAACATCAGATTTTCACACAAGTCCTAAAAGTAGATAAAGAGAACCCAGTTCAACAAATCAGACAAAAATATTATACCCAGTCATTTATTTACTGAGGAAAATGATCCAATATTACATATCTGTGAGTGGCAAAAGTATGTGAACCTCTAGGATTAGCAGTTAATTTGAAGGTGAAATTAGAGTCAGGTGTTTTCAATCAATGGGACAACAATCAGGTGTGAGTGGGCGCCCTGTTTTATTTAAAGAACAGGGATCTATCAAAGTCTGATCTTCACAACACATGTTTGTGGAAGTGTATCATGACACAAACAAAGGAGATTTCTGAGGACCTCAGAAAAAGCGTTGTTGATGCTCATCAGGCTGGAAAAGGTTACAAAACCATCTCTAAAGAGTTTGGACTCCACCAATCCACAGTCAGACAGATTGTGTACAAATGGAGGAAATTAAAGACCATTGTTACCCTCCCCAGGAGTGGTTGACCCACAAAGATCACTCCAAGAGCAAGGCGTGTAATAGTTGGCGAGGTCACAAAGGACCCCAGGGTAACTTCTAAGCAACCGAAGGCCTCTCTCACATTGGCTAATGTTAATGTTCATGAATCCACCATCAGGAGAACACTGAACAACAATGGTGTGCATGGCAGGGTTGCAAGGAGAAAGCCACTGCTCTCCAAAAAGAACATTGCTGCTTGTCTGCAGTTTGCTAAAGATCACGTGGACAAGCCAGAAGGCTATTGGAAAAATGTTTTGTGGACAGTTATTGCTGCACAAGGGCATACATGTCAACCTATACGGAATGTCCGTATTTTATACGGATTTGATTCAATAAACGTAGTATACGGCCGTATAAATAAAGTTATACGGATTCTTTAAAAAAACTTCAATATTTATTTAGAGCTATAATCAATTCCCACGATGATAAAAGAGCGCATAACATTTACAAACGTACTGTACACCACAGCCAGCCAGTAAAGAGTCTTATGAAATCGCGTGTTATCTTGTGGTAGCGAGACTTTGTTCCACTTTTGATCATGCGCACACCGCATTGTGAGAATCCCGCCAACCGTGAAGTCATAGACATATAAACAGATGCCGCCTTCTGCGTAGAATCATACGTCATCCTCGCCGCCATATTGGATGTGGCAAAGTGGAGATTCTTCAACCATCTCTGGTATAGCGTCTAGACAGTAGCCGAGAATAAAGATGCCTCATTCATGTGCTGCGTTTAACTGTACCAACAGGTTTACCATCCAAACGAGATCACATGGGATTACCTTTCACAGGTGAGACTGGAAAAATACTTTTCATTGTATTTGGTCATTATAACGTAATTTTACGAACAGATTTTCCTGACTTTGTGGCTAATATGAAGTCTTGTGCATAATAGCCGCTCGGTGAAACCTGTCTCCAAACAACGAAGTATTTCCTTTGTAACTACGCTGATAACACTTTGTGTTTTTGTCAAACATCAGAGCTTTGTATTCATTGTGAAGGTTTATTGTTATTAATAGTGAATAAAAAGTAACTGGGATATATCATTGTTAATTATCATTCAGATTTTAGGTAAATTATTTTAATTTGCATCTTATACGGATTTTATAAGGAAAATACAGATTTTGGAGGTTGATTATACAGGTTTGATTGACCAAATGTTGACATGTATACAAGGGGGTCACACCAGATACTGAAAGCAAAGGTTCGCATACTTTTGCCACTCACAGATATGTAATGATGGATCATTTTCCTCAGTAAATAAATGACCAAGTATGATCTTTTTGTCTCATTTGTTAATTGGGTTCTCTTTATCTACTTTTAGGACTTGTGTGAAAATCTGATGATGTTTTAGGTCATATTTATGTAGAAATATCGAAAATTCTAAAGGGTTCACAAACTTTCAAGCTCCACTGTACAATAATTAAATAATATTGGCTGGCGTTGAGTGGTATATTGGATATCTTCCATTCAGCTAGCATGATATTGAACAATTCGAAGACGAGTAGCTGAATGGATCTGATATACCACAAGAAAAAGCCAGCCAATATTATTATACGTACACATTCCTTTTGGGTGTTCAACGCGTCTTTCTCTTTCAAAATTCACTCGAAATCTTCCGTATTTAATAAAGCAAACCTGATGGGCATTTTTGTTTACAAATTGTCACAGTTGCTCGCTAGCATGGAAGTTTTACGCCTCCGATGTGTGACATCATGTTGTTTTGACAACCATGCAATAGCATAAACCATACTCAGTGCTCATTCTCCACTGGGTAGAGTGACGTAATACACGTAGGATGAGCGATATGCTAACAATATTGCATGCTATCAAACCAAATGAATGAAACCCGCTAGAAGAGAATAGAACACGTTTTATTCCATGGAAAAAGTGTCCTGTATGTATCATAATGTACTTTATTTTCTGATAGAATACTTTAAATTAGGCTAATAATTTGTTTATGTTGAGAAATAGAACCAACTAGAAAATATTGTGAGCAGAATTTACGGATCATGAATTTCTATCTCTTTAGGTTTTTTATTATTTCTCCCCAGATATAGATATTAGGAACAATAAGCAGATAATGATACAGATATTGGTGATGGTATTGGTTACACCCATATTTTTCAGCAATTATTTTATTATCTTTCAAATTTTACTCCTGTTTCTTGTTTAAATGATTTTTGTTGATATCTTCTACTAGCAATTTTTATTATTTTTTTGCTGGAGCTTTGTTGCTAAATATCTATATCAGAATATTGTGATTCGTACCATATATTCAGAATCAGAATTACTTTATTAATCCCCGGAGGGAAATTCAAAATTGCAACCAAACTCCTGAATCAAGGAAGAAGTAAATATGTCTAAAAATAGAAGATAAAATAGTCCTTAAAAAAGAATAAATACAAGTAAAATAAATTTAAATAAGTTCAATAACTTAAGTAAAAACAAAATGAAGTGATTTTATATACAATGATTCCTATATACATATATTGCACCTGAGTTAAGGATACCTGGTAAGACAGTGTACCACAGTTATACAGTGGCATTGTACAGCTTGACTGCAGCAGATAGGAATGATTTCCTGTGTCTCTCAGTTGTGCAGCATGGAAGAATCAGCCGTTTACTGAATGTGCTTCTGTGGCTAATCAGCTCCTCATGTAGAGGGTGGGAAGGACAGTCTAAGATTGTTTTTATTTTGGACAGTGTCCTCTTCTCCAACACCACTGTCAGAGAGTCCAGTTCCCCACCTACAACATGGCCGGCCGTCCTGATGATCTTATTGAGTCTGTTAGTGTCCTTCACCCTCAAGCAGCTGCCCCAGCAGACGACAGCGTACAGGATGGAGCTGGCCACCACAGACTCATAGAACATCCGCAGCATCGTTCGACAGATGTTGAAGGACCTTAGCCGTCTCAGAAAATGGAGACGGCTCTGGCCCTTTTTGTATGCAGTGTCCATGTTTTTGGACCAGTCCAGTTTATTGTCCAAGTACACCCCCAGGTACTTATATTCCTCCACCATGTCCACACTGACCCTTTGGATGTTAACAGGATTCACCGGAGCCCTGATTCTCTTCAGATCAACCACTGGTTCTTTTGTCTTTGTCACGTTGAGCTGTAGGTGGTTCTTCCTGCTCCACCTGACAAAGTTGTCCACCACCATCCTGTACTCGCTCTCATCACCACCGGTAATACGTCCAACCACTGCAGAGTCATCAGAAAATTTCTGGAGGTGGCAGGTCTCTGTGCAGTAGTTGAAATCAGTGGTGTAGAGAGTGAAAAGGAAAGGAAAAAGGACAGTCCCTTGTGGAGCCCTGGTATTGCTGATCACTCTGTCCGACACACAGCCCTGCAAGCGCACGTACTGTGGTCAAGAAGTGGTTGGACCATAGGCCGGATCTGCTCCAGGATGAGTCTCTCCAGGGTCTTCATAATGTGTGACATCAATGCCACGGGCCTGTAGTCTTTGAGGTCGCTAGGACATGGCTTCTTCGGTACAGGGACAAGGAATGACGTCTTCCACAGCACGGGGACCCTCTGAAGACCCAGGCTCATGTTGAAGACATGCTGAAGTACTCCACTTAGCTGGAGGGCACAGGTCTTCAGGGCCCTGGGGCTAACACCATCCGGGCCTGCTGATTTTCTTGCATGGAGTCTCTTCAGCTGTCTTCTCACTTGCTCCTCACTGATGATCAGTGTGGGGGTGATGGGTGGGGGAGGGATGAAGGTGTTTCTTGGGGGCGTGTGCTCAGCCAGGGGGTCTGTTGAGGAGGTGCGAGCGAAGTCCTGAAATGGGGATGAGGTAGGGCAAGAAGAGGCAAGGGAGGGGAGAGAATGTAAAGTGTGTGGTTGTAGCCATCCCGCAGAAGAATGGTGGTGGTGGGTTGGGGTAGAGGTCTGCGCGGGTCGGATTTTTCAGTCCCGCTCCTGCCCGCGCCCGCATTGTGCAGTCCCACTCCCGCTCGCGCCCGCAAAGAATTATGATTTTCAGTCCCGCTCCCGCCCGTGCCCACAAAAAAATTATGATTTTCAGTCTCGCTCCCGCCCGCGCCTGCCATATTTTGTCCCTCTCCCGCCCCCGCCCGCAAATCCCGCATGATGCAGACGTTCGCGTTATTTCTCAGGAAAGTTCTTGTCTTGACACAGCGTGATGGTGCCCCGCCCCCTACTTTGAGTGGATTTGAGCATAAATATCTACAGCTCACATTTGTTATTGTTTACCTTGTTTCTGAATTCAGCATGTAGTATCTCTAATAATAATAATAACTAGTGCTGTCAAATAACTAAAATATTTAATCGCAAATTTTTATCATATGAGAAACCATTGTAATTTTCTGATCAGCATAGAAAAGTGAATGGGCTTGCTTTGTACCAGTGTTTTTTTTTTTTTTTTTATTATTGCAAAGCAGAGCTAATAAAAGAAGTGAATTGATTTACTGCTTGCGTTAGTCTACAACTTTAATCAGAGAGACATGTTACACAGTGACGGTAGGCTTGACTCAATGCTATCCCAGAAATCCTTCCTGTAATATGCAAATTTGGCCGCCTCTGATTGGACAGCCAAATTTGCATATTACAGGAAGGATTTCTGGGATAACATTGAGTCAAGCCTACTGTCACTATGTAACCTGTCTCTCTGATTAAAGTTGTAGACTAACGCAACAAGTAAATCACTTCACTCATGGTTCTCTTGCTAGCTGGGTGTGAACTGCGAGTCATTAGAGTGATCAAAGAATTTCTCCTTAGGGTGATCAATGGCAAGTTTAAGATGCTATTTCTCACTCAATCTGACTTTCTCTGCAAATTTAGGCATTTTAAAATGTTTTTATTAATGCTAAATAAAATATCCAGCACAAATTATATATGATAGACATAGATTAATAATTTATAAATTTTATTTCAAGCACGTTTTTAGTTAGCGGGACTGCAGCTTATCACCGCTCCCACCCGCGCACGCATATGTGCACTCCCGCTCCCACCCGCGCGCATATGTGCACTTCCGGTCCCGCCCGCGCCCGCAATGAGCTTTCAAAATTTGTCCCGCGCCGCACTGCTTTGCGGCGGGTCCCGCGAGTCCCGCGGGACTCCCGCGGGAGTGCAGGGCTCTAGGTTGGGGTCACGCCATCAAATCTGTTAAAGTAGATATTCAGCTCATTCATCCTTTCCACATTGCCATCCACTCCTTCACTGTTGGTTGGCTTGTAACCAGTGATGGCCTTCATTCCACTCCACACCTCTCTCATGTTGTTCTGTTGGAGTTTCCACTCCAATTTCCTCCTGGCCTCCCTGATCGTTGCTCTCAGTTCACGCTGTACTCCTCGCACTTCCTCCTTATTGCTGGCTCTGAAAGCCCTCTTCTATATTGTGAAAAGGTCTTCAGGTATCATGATATACTTTGCCATATCATCCATCATTATGTGACATTATCATGATACTGCGGAGGAACTGCAGTACTCTTTCAAATGTGTCCAATATGAGGACATTTCAGACCCAGCTGTCATAATACTGCCTTCTGATCTCCGGAGTACAAATTTTAACCCTAAATGGCTGCATTGAGGGTATAACACCAAGGCAGAGGTATGTCCATATCTACCACTGAGGACACAGAGGTCATGTCCTTGGTATTTTTTTCTTCAGGTTTCATTTCGTTTTCACTTCATATTAAATGAAAGTAGAGCTACTGAGACAAGTATTCCTGCATTAACGCAGCATCATGTGACATGAAGTTCCACATCCATCTGACTTCTCAAACCGACAGCACAGTAATGTTAGTTGGAAATCGCAGAGGCAGAATGTGTTCTATTTCAAGACCGGATGCCTAAACTAATGAATGAACACAGCTCACATAAACTCCAATACCCATAAATCCGCTGTCCAAAATAAATGAACCTGATGCCATGTTAATTTCTGCCTGATGTGATCTTCATTCACCCGAATAAAAGTGAGTAAAAGGCTGCAACAAACAAAATTAACATTCAGAATTGGAAAGATGACTGAAGTTGAGGAGGCAAAGAGAAGGAGGGAAGATAAGAAAGTAATGGTTAAGTAGCCGACAGTAGGCTACAGATACAGTAGGGCTACAATGAGATGCGAACCTACACTTACAATTTAATGCTGAAATTCAATGGAGATGCAGCCAACCTACAGTTAACAGTTATTCCATGAAATCGAGTCATACATGAGCTGATAGCTGACGAGGTGTGTAGCGCCGAGTTGGCTATAAGCCATGTACGATGAGATTGAGTGGAATAACTGTTTTATTCTATCCAAATTCACTGGATTTTGAGAAACAGAGCATTTTTATTTTTTGCAAATTTCAATAAATAAAAACTTTTATACAAAACGTCCAACAAAATCATTTCTGTTTAGGCGGACTTCTTAAAAACCTATCGATAGCTGCATGAATTGACTTTAGTGTTGTTTTTTTTTGTAGAAAGTGCCGGCTTGCTGTCATGCCGAGGTCTAGAATAGCTTTAAACATTTATTTAATTCTTCCTTGGACATTTTAGTTCTGTAATTTTCAAACTTCTTTGAGCTTTTGCCTAAAAAAAATCAACAAATTTTAATGCTTAAAGATGAAGAATGTAAACAAGCTGGCGAAATGACAGTAGCAATTTGTGAAAAATGAAATGATAATAATTCTTGAAAAATAAAAAAGATACGTTTTTACCATCAAATACTTTCATTCCATAATTTGTTGGTTTTTTTTTGTATTTTTGCGGTTTTGCTTTTGAGTAGAGTTTTTATTTCATCCTCGGTTGGTTCAGCATCACACACCGCCATTTTGTTTTTCTCTACTTATGGTATATGAGCTGATAGTCTAGTAGTAGAGTAGCCAATCAGAGTGCATGATTGCTCATATCCAGTAAATGTGGATAGAATAATGATAAGTATATTAATGTTATGTTGGCTGGATAATTAATGTTGTGATGGATAGATTATCCATTTCATTCGCAAGCATTGCCCTAACATAACATGATGCAACATAACATAACATGATGCAATGGGTTTTTTTCTGTTTTAACCTGTAGGGTTGGTTTGCTGGCAGGAACCTTGCTGTCTCACAGGTCACCACCAAGTACTTTCTGTGGGTGGATGATAACATTTTCTTCCCAGCTCAAACAAAGACTGAAAAATTTATAGAAATTACAGAGTCTATTCCTGAACTGGATGTGGTCGGGGGTCGGGTCTGCCATTTTTGACCTCTGTTTTTGAAAAATCCTGGCTACGGCCTTGGGTAGAGGCAATATTCTAATATTTTAAAGTGTGCACAATTGCAATTTTGTGAATGCTGGACATCACGTTGTCATATAATGGACTATGCTTATGTATGAGACTACAACGTATTAAATTTGACATACGTTTTCAAATCATATCTCTGGTTCTGTCATGTTTTTATACTGTATCAAAATAGTTGGCAGACTGTTGTTACTGTTTAAGTCAAAAGGCTTTACATATTCAAATTTCCTTATATGGTGCATGAGTTTTATTTGTTAAAATGAATATTTTTAACCGACGCAGGTGTCTCTTTTGGGGCCGGAAAATTTGTGTGTGCATGTTTTTAAATTTCTTGCATGTCTACATCCAGGTGTCTAGAGGAGCTGGTAGTACTGTGATGTCCTGGGGCCTGTGCCTTCATACTGGTGGTTAAAAACAAAGAGAACACAGTCAAAGAAAGAGAGATGTGAGATGTGAGCGCATGATGTGAATCAGGCTGGAAAGTGAATAAGTTGCTGAGAACGGAAATGTCACGGAAAGTAGAGTCTGAGATCAACACGACCCACAGCACGCGAGCCGAGTCACCGGGCTCAGTCTGAAGTCTGTGTGTATGCGAGCACAATACGTGTCTGCTTTTGATTTTGGGGGGGGGGGGGGATGTTTGCATAAGTGTAAGTATGCATATCCTCATTTGTAATTATTATGAGGCACATTTATGTTCCAGAGCCAGAGCTGTCACTCTGATATACTCTTATGTACCTCAGGAGGCTACTTTAGCTGTCCTGCATACACATTCACACACACTCTCACACTCCCAAAACTCCACTTACTCACAGTCTCGCTGGAGATTTAACCCAGCACTCTCTCACACTCCCACACACCAGAGATCTGACCGAACCTCAGATTGTCTGTCTGTCTCCCCTTGTGAAAATTAACCACGGATTGTTGGCTCAAAAGAAAAAATGCAGGTTGTCAGTTTATTATTAACGTAACAGTTAACAGAGGCATCAGAGTAAAAACAGTGTAGTGTTGGAGTCTGGAGTATAACATCCAGAATTACCGTGTGTTTTAACACACCATAGTAAAACTGTGACAGTAACTTTAAAAAAAAAAATATATATATATATATAGTGAAGCTATGATTCAGAATGTGAGACCCAAACTAACCATAAAGTAAAACTGTAATGTACATAAAACAGTAAACCAATAAGAAACTATTTAACAGTTATTCCACGAAATTGAGTCGTACATGAGCTGATAGCCAACTCGGCGCTACGCACCTCATTGCCTATAAGCCAAGTACGATGAGATTGAGTGGAATAACTGTTTTATTCTATCCACATTCACTGGATTTTGAGAAACAGAGCATTTTTATTTTTTGCAAATTCGATAACCAAAAACTTTCTACAAAACATCTGACAAAATAATTTCCACTTAGAATGTAAACAAACTGGTAAAATGACAGGAGCAATTTGTGAAAACTACTATGATAAGTAATAATAATAAGTTAAATTTATATAGCGCCTTTCAAGAAACCCAAGGATGCTTTACAATTATAGACAAAGAAAAATAAATAAATAAATAATAATAATAAAAAATAAAAAGTAAAAAGTCCACCGAGTAGGGGTCAGGATGTAATTCCCGTGGTGTAGCAGCCACAGTCCCACCAAAAGGCGCACGAAAACGAGTCCCACATCTCCAGCACCACCGCTGTGATGCCGTCAACAACATCGCTTGGAACATCACACCAAGCACCAAAGCACAGAGCGCTGGACAACCACGATGTAAAATGAGCAACAGGCTCACTGCAGTCCATAGCTGGGAGCACAGGCATCACCCACAGTGAACCAAGGCCTGGAGGGAACCGACGCCCAAAACTGGGTCTGGAGCTACACCACAACTGGCGGACAAAAACACTCAAACAAACATCAAACTACACAAACACACAGAAAAAAATAAATAAATAAATAAATAAATAAATAAATGAAAATAGAAAAAGAAAGAAAATAAAAATAAAATAAAAAAAGGTCTGGTGAGAAGCAGCAGCCAGAACGCGCACGACGTACTCTCAAACGAAAACGAAAAAAAAGTTAAAAATTCGATAACCAAAAACTTTCTACAAAACAGCTGACAAAATAATTTCCACTTAGAATGTAAACAAAAAAAAAGTTTAAAAAAAAGTATAAAAAAAGTTTTTTATAGTATAACTACTACAATGATAATTCTTGAACAATAAAAAGAAATACATTCTTACCATCAAATACTTTTATTCCATATTTTGTTGCTTTTGTTTGTATTTTTGGGGGTTCTGTTTTCAAGTAGAGTTTTTATTTCATCCTTGGTTGGTTCAGCAACAAGCTCCGCCATTTTCTCTTTCTTCTTTAGGTTTTTTGGCGTCTGGCAAACCTACTTAAATGTGCATTACCATCGCCAACTGGGCTGGAATGTGGAACAGGAGATATTGGGGGTGAAAAAAACCTATATTGGCTATTTCTGTTTCTTTTATATACTTGATAACAAAGTGATATATCTGATTTGATGCGCTCTGCCATTTTCTTTTTCTCTATTCATGGTATATGAGCTGATATCCTTGTAGTAGAGTAGAGCGCGATTGCTTATATCCAGTGAATGTGGATAGAATAATGTGAATTCTTACACACACCATGATGGCACTGCCACTATATGACTTTTACATTTCTATTTTTTATCCCATTTGGTTACCTGTCAATCCTCACCCACCATCCAGCTTCCCCCCAAATCATACAACAGCTACCAACTGCGGAGGATGAAGGCTATCACATGCTTCCTCAGAGAGATGTGAATCTTGTGTGTGATAGACAGGTGAGGGAGAGTGTGCTCTCCCTCCCTCCCATCCAACGCCAGTTTTGTTTCCTTGGTTGTGGCATAACCAGGATTCAGACTCCTGATGATAAGACGAACGCTTTTGTGTACCACTGTACCACTCAGGAGCTCCTCTTATACACTATTATTATCTTCATCCTCAACTTGGACACACTTCTATCAAATCTATGCTGAACTGAGTCGCGTTACATTAACTACCATCATAAGGTTGCTGTATTTCAGCATCAGAGACACACTGATTTTCCAAC